>NW_026585742.1:11194455-11461446 GCF_907164565.1 Psammomys obesus | reverse complement strand
TGTGTGTGTGTGTGTGTGTGTGTGTGTGTGTGTGTGTGTGTGTGTGTATGTAAATCTATGTTCTCCATATGAGGGGAAAACATGCACTCTTAATCATTCTAAATCTGGAATCTTTCCCTTAATATAGTAACATCTAATTCTACTGTTTTTATTGAAATGTCATGATTCTTTTTCACATATTAGTAAATTACATTATAGTCATAGTAGTCATTACAGTGACTATAAATATGGTGCTTTAAGGCTGACTTTGGAGGATTTTGAGCTCATGGTCTGCCTGGGAAATAAGACCTCATCACAAATAAACAAGCACAGAAAACTAGAAGCCTGGTCACAGTCCTGTCTCAGTCCTTACATACTTGCCGACTCCTGCCATATAGTAGCAGTGGCATCATTGAAAAGGCTGTATTTAAGTGTCACTTTGTGGTCCTTCAACATGCAGTCTGTCCTTGGGCTGAGAAATGTGTTTAGTTGTATTATTCGGGTTCCAGAAAAAAAAATAGAATTTTATCTGAGTAGACTCAATTAGTAAGATTTTATTTTTCTGTGAGAAATATGAACAGGAAATCATTTATGCATTTGGGACACTTGAAAATTAGCAACCATGGGAAAGGTAGTTTTTATGATCTCAATCACTCAAAAAGAATTTAAGAAGCTGAAAGGCCAAAACTCTTTGATAGTTGACTCTATGAAGAATGGCTGGCATCAGGATTCATTATCCTGTGGGAAGTGGGTGATGCCCCAATCCCATTTGCTGGAAGCAGTAAGGCTGAAAGGATGAGCACCCTGACCTCTGCTGTCTCTCTTTGCTTAAACTCTCTTTTCAGTGTTGTCTATTGGCCAAATACAATGGAGAACAGTGGTCAGTAGAGTCTAGAGGTTCAAACCAAAGTTTAGCTTCCAAAGGCACAGAAATAAATATAGAAGGAAGGTTCTGGAAAGCCACCGGCTATTAAAAACTTCATAAATAGCCATGGAACGAATATGAGGCAACATCCTTAAAATATGCTCTCAAAGGAAACCTAGAAATAGAATCCAAATGGCTGTTTATTTCAAGGGATTTAGAAAAAGTCAGAGGCAAGAAGCAAAAATAATACTTGAGGTGACACGATACAATTTAAAAAGTTTTTCCCACAAACTTTTGGCATCAACATGGGGTGCTAGGGGAGGTTGCTATGCTTTTAACAGGTAGAGTTCAAAGTTTTTCTTGTGGTGGTTCTTTTTTTTTTTTGGAGGGGGTATTTTTTATTTTATTTTATTGGATTTGGGCAGTTTTATTGTTTTATTGGATTTTTGTCTTTTGAGAAAACTCAAATTTGGGAATGAGAGAGGATTTGGAAGGATGTTGGGGGAAAGGACTAATATGATCAAATATATTTAAAGTTAAATTTATTTAAAGTAATAAAGATAATACTTAAAAAGAAGAGTAATCAGTGGAAAGAAGTAAAATTATTTATGTGGACAAAAATACTGGGACTCCAGATGTAATAATAGAAACAGTTTTTTTTTCTTTTTTTAAATTTTTTATTTAACTTTTTTTTAATTCTTCCTCTCCATGATTTCCTCCATTTGTGTTTTCCTTAATTTTTTCCAATTTTTTTAATTTTTTATTAATTACACTTTATTCATTTTGTATCCCCCATAAGCCCCTCCCTCCTCCCCTTCCGATCCCACCCTCCCTCCCCTTTCTGCATGCATGCCACTCCCCAAGTCCACTGATAGGGGAGGTTCTCCTCTTCTTTCTGATCTTAGTCTATCAGTTCTCATAAAAAGTGGCTGCATTGTCCTCTACTGTGGCCTGGTAAGGCTGCTCCTCCCTCAGGGGGCAGTGATCAACGAGCAGGCCAATCAGATTATGTCAGAGGCAGTCCCTCTTCTCATTACTATGTAACCCACTTGGACACTGAACTGCCATGGGCTACACCTGTGCAGGGGTTCCAGGTCATCTCCACGAATAGTCCTTGGTTGGAGTATGATTTTCTGGGAAGTTCCCTGTGTTCAAATTATCTTGTTCTATGCTCTCCTTGTGGAGTTCCCGTCCCCTCCAGCTCTTACTATTTCCCACTTCTTACATAAAATTCCATTCACTCTGCCCATCAGTTGGCCATCAGGCTCAGCATCTGCTTTGACAGTCTATACTGCAGAAGCTTTCAGAGGCTCTCTGTGGCAGGTTTCAAGGTTGTTTCCTGTTTTCTTCTGGCTTTCAGAGGCCCTCTGTAGCGGGTTCCTAGGTTGTTTCCTATTTTCATTTTCTTCTGATGTCCATCCTCTTTGCCTTTCAGGATGGGGATTGAACATTTTAGTTAGGGTCCTCTCTTTTGCTTAGTTTGTTTAGATGTACAGATTTTAGTGGTTTATTCTATGTTGTATGTTTATATGAGTGAGTATATACCATGCGTGTCTTTTTGCATCTGGGACAACTCACTCAGGATGATCCTTTCCAGGTCCCACCATTTACCTGCAAATTTCATGATTTCCTTATTTTTCATTGCCGAGTAATACTCCATTGTATAGATGTACCACAATTTCTGCATCCATTCTTCAGTTGAGGGGCATCTGGGTTGTTTCCAGCTTCTGGCTATTACAAATAAAGCTGCTACAAACATGGTTGAGCAAATGTCCTTTTTGTGTACTTGCACCTCTTTTGGGTATATGCCTAGGAGTGGTATGGCTGGATCTTGAGGAAGCGTTATTCCTAGTTATCTGAGAAAGCGCCAGATTGATTTCCAGAGTGGTTGTACCAGTTTACATTCCCACCAGCAGTGGAGAAGTGTTCCCCTTTCTCCACAACCTCTCCAGCATGTGTTGTCACTTCAGTTTTTCATCTTGGCCATTCTGATGGTTGTAAAGTGAAATCTCAGGGTTGTTTTGATTTGCATTTCCCTAATGGCTAATGAGGTTGAGCATTTCTTTAAGTGCTTCTCTGCCATTTGATATTCCTCTACAGAGAATTCTCTCTTTAGCTCTGTTCCCCATTTTTTAAGTGGATTACTTGGTTTATTGCTTTTCAGCTTGGTTAGTTCTTTATATATATTGGATATGAATCCTCTGTCAGATAAAGGGTTGGTGATGATTCTTTCCCAATCTGTATGCAGTTGCTTTGTTTTGATGATGGTGTCCTTTGCTTTACAGAAGCTTTTCAATTTCATGAGGTCCCATTTATTGATTGTTGCTCTTAGAGCCTGTGCTGTTGGTGTTCTGTTCAGGAAGGTTCCTCCTGTACCAATGAGTTCTAGGGTATTCCCCACTTTTTTTTTCTAGCCGATTTAATGTGTCTGGTTTTATGTTGAGGTCTTTAATCCACTTGCACTTCAGTTTTGTGCAGGGTGATAAGTATGGATCTATTTTCATTTTTCTACATGTAGACATCCAGTTGGACCAGCACCATTTGTTGAAGATGCTATCTTTTTTCCATTGTATGGTTTTGGCATCTTTGTCAAAAATCAGGTGTCCATAAGTGTGTGGGTTTATTTCTGGGTCTTCTGTTCGATTCCAATGATCCACCATTCTGTTTCTATGCCAGTACCATGCAGTTTTTATAACTGTTGCTCTATAGTACAGCTTGAGATCAGGGATGGAGGTACCTCCAGAAGATCTTTTATTGTAGAGGATTGTTTTAGCAATTCTGGGGTTCTTCACCTTGGTACCTAAACCTCACAAAGACTCAACAAAGAAAGAGAATTTCAGGCCAATCTCCCTTATGAACATTGATGCAAAAATACTTAACAAAATACTTGCAAACCGAATCCAAGAACACATCAAAGATATTATCCACTATGACCAAATAGGCTTTATCCCAGGTATGCAGGGGTGGTTCAATATATGGAAATCCATCAATGTGATCCACCATATTAACAAACTGAAAGAAAAAAAAAACACATGATAATCTCCCTAGATGCTGAAAAAGCATTTGACAAAATCCAACATCCATTCATGTTTAATGTACTGGAGAGATCAGGGATACAAGGAACATATCTAAACATAGTAAAGGCGATATACAGCAAGCCTATAGCCAACATCAAGCTGAATGGAGAGAAACTTAAAGCAATCCCACTGAAATCAGGGACAAGACAAGGCTGCCCACTCTCTCCATATCTCTTCAACATAGTGCTGGAAGTCCTTGCTACAGCAATAAGACAGTTGAAGGAGATCAAGGGGATACAGATGGGAAAGGAAGAAGTCAAATTATCACTATTTGCAGATGATATGATAGTATATATGAGTGACCCCAAAAACTCTACCAGGGAACTCCTACAGCTGATAAACACCTTCAGCAAAGTGGCCGGATACAAAATTAACTCAAAAAAAATCAGTAGCATTCCTGTATACAAAAAACAAAATGGCTGAGAAAGAAATTAGAGAAACAACACCCTTCAAAATAGCCACAAATGACATAAAGTACCTTGGTGTAACCCTAACCAAGCAAGTCAAAGACTCGTATGAAAAAAATTTCAAGTCTTTGAAGAAAGAATTAGAGAAAGATATGAGAAGATGGAAAGATCTCCCATGCTCATGGCTTGGCAGGATTAACATAGTAAAAATGGCCATCTTACCAAAAGCAATCTACAGATTTAATGCAATTCCCATCAAACTGCCAACACAATTCTTTACAGACCTGGAAAGAAAAATTCTCAACTTTGTATGGAATAACTAGAAACAGTTTTTAATCCTGCGACCTGTTCCCTGCTATGAAGACTTGCTTGCCAAAGATCCTAAGACAAGAGATTTGACCAGGCAGTGATGATCTGAAACACTGAGCTAAAACAATCTTCCCTTCAATATTTACATTAGGCATTTTGTCACAATAATAGAAAAACATCAAGCCAAAGGCAATCTGAGAGGTGTTCAGTTAACAAAGTGACTTCAAATGTTCTAATATCTGCTACTAAGAAACATAACATACCCTTTAAGTATGCTAAAACCAGTGTGTGTACTATGGCTTGGGTATTTACATCCCTTTCAAATCAGTGTATCAAAGGATTCATGTTTTCATAAGAGAGACCTGGAGAGCTCCCCTGACCTTTCTGCTACAGAATGATCAGAAGGCATGGTGTGAGAAAAGAACCAGTACTATCTGACACTATGTGAAATAAATGTGTGCTATTCACAAATGACTCAGTTTATGGTATTTTGGGTATAACAATCCAAATAGACCAACAGCATGAATAATTTTAAACATGTTTTATTTGTGTTCCACTTATAAGTTGTTCATTGAATTATGTGGTATTCCTGAATCTTATGCTTAGTTCATCATCCTTTCATGCTATAGATCTCTGCTGCTCTCTACACAGTCACAACTGATCAGGTAATGGGACCAATCAATGAATACCATGTAGTTCATCTTTTCTTTGGCTATATAACCCACTGTTTCTTCTCAAGAAATCTGGAAATGTATTAGATAAAACAAAGACAGAATAGCAGACATCACTGTCGGCATGTTCCTATGTACAGTGTGAGGGGGCAGATATAAGACTTGGATTTTCCATTTGAGGTTGAAAAAATGGTTTTTCTAAGTGGAACTGTTGCTGGAACTAAAACTCATCATTTCTATAATAAGGAAGCAGGTAAGAGATGAAACCCAAGAACCAGTTACTAAGTCTTTTTAGTCCTAAGAAACTGCAAAGGTTCAAAGAATTTCCCTAGCAAAATTGTATTTTTTATTCAGTCTGCAGATACTTTTGCCTCAGGAAAAAGTTCTGAGTGAAAAATAGCCTATGGAGATCCAGAAGTTCAAGTCTGGAGATGTTCATGGGTGGAATTATCCCTCCTCTTAAGTGGTTGGTTTAGAAAAGAAGAAATAGACAAAGAGTGAGAACAAATGGAGAGAAGCAGGTCACCCTGATTAGAGCCATGTGGGTGACACCCAAGGCCTGCTTCTCTCGTTGCTCTCACCAGTGACAGAGACCAGGACACCAGGAGAATTAAGAGCAAGCTGTGACTATGACCATGTCAAGCTGCAGGCTCTTTGTTCAGCCGCCCACAGAGCCCTCCACCCCCTCAGTCTTGCTGGCCCTGGAGTATTACAGCAGGCTTTGAATGGAGAAGTACTAAAGTCATTTTTCTTTGCTCTCCTGTAGTTATGAGGTGCTGACCTCCCTGCTGGAATCAGAAGATAAGAAAAAAAGATTGTTTTAATCCATATGTTAATTACTGAAATTAGAACTGCAAACAAATATTTTAGGAAACTTTGAGTTGCTTCCAAATGTGGCACTTTCCATTTTAAACCTGAAGTGCAATTGTATATTCAAAGCTCAGATTTTCATGGAGCCTCATGCATTATGTATGCTTTACTTCCCTGGGACAAGGAGGATGTCATGCTCTGCATCCTGCTGAAATGGGAAATCATTTCAGACAGAGTCTTACTTGAAAAGTCTCAAAACTTTAAAAGGAAAAGCAAAGAAGAAATTTGGGACAAATTTTTTAGGGGGCACAGAAAAACTGCCACTAAATTAGAGGCCCTGTTTTATTTAAAAATGATGAAGTTCAATAAACATTGAAACAGAACATTAACAACTGAAAATGTCTTCTATGGTAAAAGGAAACAGGGTTAATGACAGAGTTTGGTCTCTTGAGCAGGATGGTTGAGTTCCCATCTCAGGGAGGCTGACACAGGACAATACAAATTTGAGGTTATTCTGGGTGACCTGAGTTCTAGGCCAGTCTTAGTTACCCAGTGAGACTTTGTTGTAAATTGCCACAAAAGAAAGAAAGAAAAAAAAAAAAAGAAAGAGAGGTTGGTTCTAAAAGTTCAGCACTTATTTTCTATAAAGAACTGGAAAGTAACACATTGGGCTTTGTAGTGATAGTATCTTTGCCATGGTTATCCAAAGTTGCCATTGTCATGTAAATATAGTGGGGGTGAGTCTCTGCTTTTCAGAATCTGTTGGTCTTAAGTTGTGACAACCTCCACATAAGCTGTCCATCTTAGGTTAATACTTTCACTAGGTAAGTTAAAGAACAAGGTATTGCCAATTTTCATTAGTAAATTATTCACTTGCTTATCCTTGACCTTCATCATCAGTTGAGTGAGTGCTGTATCAACCTCAATTTAACAAAAGGAGACATCTAGACTGCAGACACCAGTGTGCTTCTGTGAATGAAAACAGATAAAGTGTCCTGAGTGTATTGGTTTTAGCATCATCCTAGTCAAATTTAATAAAATCTTATTAATGGTTCTCATAGGTAGGCCTGCATACACTCTTACTCCTAAGTCAAACTTGCATGTGAATTTCTATGACTGGGACCACAGGCCCTGGGTACTGCAAAGGCTTTCTGCAGCAGCAGGGAGGCCCAGGTTCAGGGACTCAGGACATCTGTCTGCAGTGACTCTACTGAGCCTCTACTCATAGACCTGTGTCACACTAAATGAAAAGGCGCAGGGTGTAAGGACAGCCTTGTAGGTTTGCACCTCAACAACTTTTCTGTTTTCTTTGAGTCTCTGAGCAAATCTGCCATAGCTTGTTTCTGTGGGTGCTTTCCCATAATTGTCTGGTTAAGGTGTCTCTCTATACCTTGCAATGCTTAAAATGTATAGCATAGAGCAAGCAAAGAACAGTTTAAACCCTATCAGTTCAAGGTTAAGATAAAATATTCTAGTTCTCCAGCCTAACCAATGAGGTTCGCTAATTCACCAAACAGGGCAATCTGCCGCTTCATCTTGGTGTGTTTGGAAAACCAGAACAGTGGTTAGCTTTGAAGCAGCTTCTATGTATTTCATCTTGCCTTAGTACAGATGTTTTAGAAGTGTGGCTACTGTCTGTTAGCAGGAACCAAGGAATGGAGAATAGTAAAGTGAGCTTTTCTGAGGCACTAGCTGCTCCTCATAAACACTTATGTAATCACCTTGTGTTTATTTTGTGTTTATTTAACCACATGGAGTCATACTGCATAATGGACTTGACTTCCATTATTTTTCTAATACAACCATGAAGAAAGTAAGCTATTGCTTATATTGCATATATTGTATATATTACTATGCCAACCAATGCATGCTAATCTATAAGTTTCTAATCATCCATAAGTATGAGCAGTAAGCTGGGAAGGAAAGTACTAACAATACAGTTAAAGAGCTTACTGACACTTCATGAGATCTCTTGCCATATCTTTTTTTCTTGTTTATAATTTTTATTCTTTTCATGTATTTGTATGTATGTATGTTTCTGAGTGGGTGGAACACATGAGTACAAACTTTTACATGTGGAAGCCTGAAGTTGGTGTCCAGAATCTTCCTCACAGCTCTTCTACCTTATTCTTCTGAGGCAAAATCTCTTAATCAAGTCAAGGCTGGCATTAAGGCCAGTCTACTTACCCGGTGTGCTCTGGGAGTAGGAAGGAGTGGAGGAAGCCCTGAGTGAGTAAAGTCCTCAGTGTAAATGTACTGTTGACATGGGAATGGCTATGTCAGGAATCTTGCCTCAGATCCATGGTAAAATTGCAAGGCCTCTCCCAAGAGGTAAAGCTCATAGAGATGGCACAACCTTCCCAGGGACGCACAAGCAAATGTTAACTATGTGTGCATAAAATGTCCATCAAAGCTTTATCTCCACAATATTTAGGACCTGAAGACTGCTCCTACTAAGATTAGAAATCCAGTTGTCTTGATCCTGTGTACATACAAGTAAACATCCAAGCCTTATACAACTCTTATAAATCCTGAGTCCTTGATCATCTGTACACAACAACCCAGCCTCTCTACTCAGTGGTATTAAAACACACTGAGCTTCTGGGGTGTTTTATCAGAGAACCAAGTCCACCTATTCTCATCTTTTCTGGGTTTGTCTGTTTGTCTTTTCTTCGCTCCCTTGCCCCGGTCAAGCCAAGTCAGGTAAAATCCCTGGAACTGTACTGGGAAATGGCAGGGAATTTCCCTGTCTTCACCTTCCAAGGCTGGCATTACATGCTGATTGCCATGCCTATGTGATATTTGTGTAGGTTCTCGGGAATCCCCAACCTCAGGTCTTACTTGCACAGAAGTGCTTTAGCCACTGAGCTATCTCCCCAACCTCTCTTGCTATATCTTAAAGACATCACTTTGCAATCAAAGGAACTGTAAAGCAATAACTAGACCATCTAAGCTTTCCAAGCAAATGATCCCTGTACTGTTTTATGAGTATAATACAAAGTTTCAAATTATATTAAATAAATAAAGGAGAGTAAAAGTGCTTCACTTATTGTAAGAAATGTTAGCATTTGTCTATGCTTATATCAGATTCTTTTGAAAAGCAAATGTGTTAAACCTGTAGAATTTTTAAACTCATGTTTCTGCATTAAATTAATTAGAAATTTACATTACATTACTGTTGAAGCACCATTGATGAACTGAGTACTATGGGTAGGCTATTTTAGCTTTTTGGGTACAAATGTGTAAAAACATATGTAAAAACTGCTTGGAAAAGGGTATTGGTACATTCAAACACAAACATAAGTATTTGTTTCCTAAGATTCCAGAATCCAGTAGCCTTAGAATATGCTGGGAAGCCTTATCTGAGTTCCTATGTCACCAAAATATGTCAATTGGGTGAGAAACTTCAACCAAAATACACTGGGCACCCCAACATTTCTGTTCAGCTTTTGTCAAAGGGATTTTTCACTTCAATTTTTTCAAACTTTATTTCAAATGCTGGTTCCTTTCGTTTAAAGGAATCTTTTTAAACATAATCTTTTGATTATGTTTTTTATATATTTTCTATTTCATTGGTCATTACAGATACTTTTTATTTGCTAAGAGTATGAAAGGATGAATAAATTAATAAATGTCAACATACTCATATAAAACATTCATTCTTCAGCATGCACTATAAGAAATAAAAATATACATTCGTAAATGAAACAATATTAAAGCTTAAATCATACATTGATCCTAATACTTTAATAGTGGGAGACTTCAACACCCCACTCTCATCAAGGGACAGATCATCCAGACAGACACCAAATAGGGAAATAAAAGCACTCACAGAATCCCTAAATCAAATGGACCTAATAGACATCTACAGATCTTTTCACCCAAACTCAAAAGAGTACACCTTCTTTTCAGCACCACATGGAACCTTCTCCAAAATAGACCATATAGTTGGTCACAAAGCAAGCCTCAACAGATACAAAAGGATTAAAATAATCCCTTGTATACTATCTGACCACCATGGACTAAAGCTGGACATCAACAGCAACAGAAACAACAAAAAGCCTACACGCACATGGAAACTGAACAACTTACTACTCAATGACAGCTGGGTCAAGGAAGAAATAAAGAAAGAAATTAAAGACTTTCTAGAATTCAATGAAAATGAAGGCACAACATACCCAAATTTATGGGACACATTGAAAGCAGTGCTCAGAGGAAAATTTATAGCACTAAGTGCCTACAAGAAGAAATCTGTAACATCACGTACAAACAACTTAATGGCCCAACTGAAAAACCTAGAAAAAAAAGAAGCAGATACACCCAAGAGGAGCAGACGGCTGGAAATAATCAAACTAAGGGCAGAAATCAATCAAATAGAAACAAATAAAATTATCCAAAGAATCAATGAAACAAAAAGCTGGTTCTTTGAGAAAATCAACAAGATAGACAAACCCTTAGCCAAACTAACTAAAAAGCAGAGAGAAACCATACAAACCAGCAAAATCAGAAAGGAAAATGGGGACATAACTACAGACACTGAGGAAATCCAAACGATTATTAGGTCATACTACAAAAGCCTATATGGCACAAAATTTGAAAATCTAAATGAAATGGATAACTTTCTTGACAGATTCCATCTACCAAAATTAAGTCAAGATCAGTTAGAAAGACTGAATAGTCCTATATCTCCCAAGGAAATTGAAGCAGTCATTAACAGTCTCCCCTCCAAAAAAAGCCCTGGACCAGATGGCTTCAACAAGATCTTCAAAGAAGTACTAACACCAATTCTCCTCAAACTATTCCATAAAATAGAAACAGAAGGAACACTACCAAACTCATTCTATGAAGCCACAGTCACTTTGATACCTAAACCACACAAAGATCCAACCAAAAAAGAGAACTTCAGACCTATCTCTCTTATGAACATTGATGCAAAAATACTCAATAAAATACTTGCAAACCGAATCCAAGAACACATCAAAGATATCATCCACCATGACCAAGTAGGCTTCATCCCAGGAATGCAAGGGTGGTTCAACATACGGAAATCCATCAATGTAATCCACCACATAAACAAAATGAAGGAGAAAAACCACATGATCATCTCCTTAGATGCTGAAAAAGCATTTGACAAAGTCCAACACCCATTTATGTTTAAAGTCTTGGAGAGATCAGGGATACAAGGCACATACCTAAAGATAGTAAAGGCAATACACAGCAAGCCTATAGCCAACATCAAACTCAATGGAGAGAAACTTAAATCAATCCCACTGAAATCAGGGACAAGACAAGGCTGCCCACTCTCTCCCTACCTCTTTAACATTGTACTTGAAGTCCTAGCCAGAGCAATAAGACAACTAAAGGAGATCAGGGGGATACAAATCGGAAAGGAAGAGGTCAAAGTGTCACTATTTGCAGATGATATGATAGTATACATGAGCGACCCCAAAGATTCAACCAGAGAACTTCTTCAGCTGCTAAACACCTTCAGCAAAGTGGCAGGATACAAAATCAACTCAAAAAAATCAGAAGCCCTCTTGTATACCAAAGACAAAAAGGCTGAGAAAGAAATTAGGGAAACAACACCCTTCACAATAGCCACTAATAACATACCTTGGTGTGACTCTAACCAAGCAAGTAAAAGACCTGTTTGAGAAAAACTTCAAGTCTTTGAAGAAAGAAATTGAAGAAGATCTCAGAAGATGGAAAGATCTCCCGTGCTCATGGATTGGTAGGATTAACATTGTGAAAATGGCCATCCTGCCAAAAGCAATCTACAGATTTAATGCAATTCCCATCAAAATACCAACTCAATTCTTTACAGACTTGAAAAAAAGATTCTCAGCTTCATATGGAGAAACAAAAAACCCAGAATCTCCAAAACGATCCTGTACAACAACAGATCATCTGGAGGTATCTCCATTCCCGATCTCAAGCTGTACTACAGGGCAACAGTAATAAAAACTGCATGGTATTGGCATAGAAACAGAAAGGAGGATCAATGGAATCGCATAGAAGACCCAGAAATAAACCCACACACCTATGAATACTCAATATTTGACAAAGAAGCCAAATCCATTCAATGGAAAAAAGACAGCATCTTCAACAAATGGTGCTGGACCAACTGGATGTCTACATGCAGAAAAATGAAAATAGATCCATATTTATCACCCTGCACAAAACTAAAGTCCAAGTGGATCAAGGACCTCAACATAAAACCAGATACTCTAAATCAGTTGGAAAAAAAAGTGGGAAACAGCCTAGAACTCATTGGCACAGGAGACAACTTCCTGAACAGAACACCAACAGCACAGGCTCTAAGAGCAACAATCAATAAATGGGACCTCATGAAACTGCAAAGCTTCTGTAAAGCAAAAGACACTGTCATCAAAACAAATAGACAGCCTACAGATTGGGAAAGAATCTTCACCAACCCTTTATCTGACAGAGGGCTAATATCAAGTATATATAAAGAACTAAAGAAGCAGAAAAGCAACAAACCAAGTAATCCACTTAAAAAATGGGGAACAGAGCTAAACAGAGAATTCTCGAAAGAGGAACATCGAATGGCAGAGAAACACTTAAAGAAATGCTCAACCTCATTAGCTATTAGGGAAATGCAAATCAAAACGACCCTGAGATTTCACCTTACACCCATCAGAATGGCCAAGATGAAAAACTCAAGTGATAGCACATGCTGGAGAGGTTGTGGAGAAAAGGGAACCCTCCTCCATTGCTGGTGGGAATGTAAACTGGTTCAACCACTCTCGAAGTCAATCTGGCTCTTTCTCAGACAACTAGGAGTAGTGCTACCTCAAGACCCAGCTATACCACTCCTAGGTATATACCCAAAATTTGCTCAAGTACACAACAAGGACATTTGTTCAACCATGTTCATAGCAGCTTTATTTGTAATGTAATTTGGAAACAACCCAGATGTCCATCAACAGAGGAATGGATACAGAAATTGTGGTATTTTTACACAATGGAATACTACTCAGCAATCAAAAAGGAGGAAATCATGAAATTTGCAGGCAAGTGGTGGGATCTAGAAAAGATCATTCTGAGTGAAGTATCCCAGAAGGAGAAAGACAAACTTGGTATATACTCGCTTATATAGACCTACAAGATATGATAAACATAATGAAATCTACACACCTAAAGAAGATAATCAAGAAAGTGGACACAGGCGAAGGTGATTAATCCTCATTTAGAAAGACAAATGGGATGTGCATTGAACTTATGACAGGAGTCTACCACAAAAGGCATCTGAAAGACTCTACCTAGCAGTGTTTCAAAGCAGACACTAAGACTCATAACCAAACCCTCGGCAGAGTGCAGGGAATCATATGAAAGAAGGGAAGTTAGTATGATATGGAAAGGATAGGAGCTCTACAAGGACCAAATATATCTGGGCACAGGGTCTTTTCTGAGACTGACACTCAACCAAGGACCATCTATGGATATAACCTAGAACTTCTGCTCGGATGTGGCCCGTGGTAGCTCAGTAACCAAGTAGTTTTCCAAAGTAAGGGGAACATGGACTATTTCTAACAGGATCTCAAGGGCAGGCTGTTTGACCCCCCCCCCCCAGGGGAGGAGCAGTCTGTTAGGCCACAGAGGAGGACTTTGCAGCCAGCCCTGAAGATACCTGATAAAACAGGGTCAGATGAAAGGGGAGGAGGTCCTCCCCTATCAGTGGACTTGGAAAGGGGCAGGGAGGAGACCAGGGAGGGAGTGTGGGGTTGGGGAGGGAATGAGGGAGTGGGATACAGCTGGGACACAGAGTTAACAAAATGTAACTAAAAAGAAAAATAAAATAAATAAAAAAGAAATAAAAATAGTTATGTATCTGTCTACATAACTATTTTTATTTCTTATACATATATATATACAGATACATAACTATTATATATATATATTATATATAAAACGTAGTACACATGAGATGGCCAGTCATACCACAGATTTAAGACTATACCGGAGCATAATAAAATAAGAGACTGTGGAGGATAGGGAAGAGTTCTATTCAGCAAGTATGTAACCTGACAAGGAAAAAAAAAATCTGTGCTCACATGGGAAAATTGAGAGCTATTTGGGTATCTGGGTACACACAAGAAAACATTCAAGCTTGATACAACCTTCTATACAATGTCAACAGAAAAGGTATCTATCTAAAAATATGAAATAGAGATTATGATTAAGTGAATCTGGAAGAGAAGCTACAATTCTAAAAAGATGCCAGATGCTTCTTATGGTACTGCTTCATAAGTCATACACTGTGTAGTAAACACTGAAGGAGATTCAGACAAAGACAGTGTCTTCCTCAATATCTATGCATGGGTGTGTCTTATGAACAGACACACAGTAAATTTCATTGATATAATTCCTAGCTAGTCTTTATGTTTCTGTTTTGAAAATTTGATCAATGCCTCAGAACTTTTAAAAAAACATATGTTATTTTTTTTAATTGTGTGTGTTTATGTGTGTGTCCTCATGTGCATGCATGAGAATACAATGCCTTTGGAGGCTAGAAAACATCTTAAAACTGCTGGAACTTGAATTGCAGAGAGTTATGAGCTTTCTAATATGGGTGCAGGGAATTGAGCTCAGATTCTCTATGGAGGATCTGGAATATTCTTGACTTTTGAGCCATCTTTCCACCGTCCTCAACCTCAGATAATGTTTTAAAAAGGTATTATGATACAGGGGCCTTACAAGTTTTATGAGGTGTGATTGATTTACCTACCTACTAGATAGGCATTTTGTTTTCCTATTCTCACTATTTATGGTAAACTAGGTAGCATTCTTGGGAAGTTACAGGTTCTTTAAGAACTTACTATACTCTATGCACTGGGCCTATTTGCTTTAATCCTTGATCTTTTACTTCTACATCTGTGTTTCTTAAGTATTTGTTCTAGTTAGCTTTAGCTCTCAATTTGATACAGCCTTGCGTCATCTGAGAAGGGAGTCTTGACTGAGAGATTGCTTGCATCGCATTGCCCTGAGGGTTTGTCTGCTGGGGAAATTGTCTTGACAATCCACTGTGATGGCACTGTCACTAGGCAGTTCTGGCCTATATAAGAAAGCTAGCTGAATGAGGCTGGACAGATAGCTCAGAGGTTAAGAGCACTGGCTGCTCTTCCAGAGGACCTGAATTCAATTCCCAGCCCCCACATGGTGGCTCACAACCATCTATGATGAGATCTGGTGCCCACTTCTGGTGTACAGTGAAACATATAGGCAAACATTGTATACATAATAAATAAATAAACAAACAAACAAATAAATAAATATAAAAAAAGAAAGCTAGCTGAAGAAAAGCATGAGTGAACAGCCTGGAAAGGCACATTCATTCATGATTATTATTGCTTAAATTCTTGCCTTGACTTTCCTTAATGATGGGTAGACTGTGATCGGGAAGTATGAGCTGTATAAGTCACTTCTTTCCCTACTTTGCTTTTGGTCACATTGTTTCAAGACAGCAACCGAAAAGAAACTAGAACAGCATTGTTGGCTTCAGCTTTCCTATTTGAAATTATGAATAAAAAGCATACTTTCAAGAACTAAAAAAGCTAGTGTTTGTAAAGTGCTTATCACTAAATTTGGCACATCACTAGTGTGGTGGTTTGAATTAGAATGACCTCATAGGCTCATACATTTTAATATTTGATACCAGTCATTGTTTAGGAAGGATTATGCACTATACAGCCTTGCTGGAGGTGGACTTCAAGGTTTAAAAAGCCCATGCAATTTCCAGTTAGCTCTCTCCAACTCACACTAGTAGCTGAGGTGTGCTTTTAGCTACTGCTCCAAGTACATGCCTGCTAGTCTGCTGCCATGTTCCCCACCATGATGGTCATGTATCCACCTTCGAAACTTTAATCCACAATAAACTCTTTCTTTATCTGCTCTGGTCATGTTATCTATTCAGAGCAATAGAGAAATAATTAAGACGATGAATGTTCAATAAGTGACATTATCTTAAATGCTAGCAAAATATCAAGCCATTCATTTCCTAAAATAAAAGTTTTTATAAATTATTACTGTTATCATCAGCCCATGTTAATTATGTAAATTACTATGATTCCTCATGATAATTCCATACAGGCATTATACACTGACATTATTATTATTCTAAAATTAGACTTCGGGTGGTGGATATGTCTGAAGATAGCAATAAAGCTCTCTGTGCCATTATGCATTCTCTTTTGTCACCTTGCTTAACTCTATTCATTATGTCATTGTGAAGAGATGCTTAATTTTCCAGGCTAAAACATCCCAATAAAATATCGGTTTTTTTTTTTTTATTGTGCCAGTAACTCAGAAATGTAGGTCAAGTAAGTACAAGCGGTGTGTGAAATGAAGCTTTAGGAGTTTATAGCGCTACTGGCCAAATAGTCAAACATGGTTAGAGTGATTGTAAAAGCCTGCAAGAGTCAACTCATATCGCAGCAATGCCTGGTGAAGTAACGGAAGGAATGTTTTATTCTCAAAGAGGAGGCCACCATTTGTCTTGTCTATTTTCATTTGATATAATATAACCGTTGCTTTTTACACATTATTTGTAACATTAAACTATACCAGTTGTTGGAACATATTTTATAACATGAAATTCTGGAGCCTTTGAAAAGTATTAGGAATCAGTTATATAAACTAATTAATAAATGGTATTAGTTTGTGATTTATCTGACACACACTGACTGGGCATTAATTTTATATCATCCATGGAAAAAATTACCCCTGTGAAAGAACATAGTAAGGTGATTTACACTTCTATGGACTGTTTTCTTTTTAAGGAATCTTAAGTGGAAGTAGGGGGGTCTAGGTATATAAATTAACAAGCTTTCTATGAGTTTATTGCATTCTTTAGCATTAGTAAATGAATTCATTGAGTGAGTCTTCACTGAGAATGCATTGTGGAAGAGGAACTACACCAACTAGTGAACTGCCACCCTAGGTGGGTAAAGGTACATTGGTACACTCCAGCACTGCAGAGCGCTGGCTAAAGCCACTGGTGAACTGCCACACTGGGAAGGGAGGACTGAAGTCATTGGTGCATTTCCACACTGGGAGAGAGGGCTGAAATCACTGGTGTACTTGGACATTGAAAGATCACTTGAGAAACTCATTTTGGAGAAGGACTTGAGCTTTCATTTCCACCCTGAATTTCAACCCTTTAGAACTATTTTGCTCAGCACTGAAACTGGCCGAAACACTTTATTCATATACACACTGTATCCTACATTGACTTAAATACTGAATGCAAATATGTAAGTATCCCATACACATAAAAGATGTCATGACAATGTAGGCAACACTCAGAGAACTTATATCATTGGGGTTGCAGCTCTCCACATGAACTGGGGCAGTAATATATTCATATTAATAATAGTTAAGAACTAATCCACAGGCCTAGTACTTGCTAGAAGTCAGTATTCAAAAGCAAACTTTCCCCCTCACTCCCTGTGAGGATTATGATGATCATTAAGTTAATTTACCTCCCTGCTTCCTTGTCTATTTCAAGATTTTACCATTCCTGGCCCTGGGAAAAGAAGGAAGTCAGGAATGGTGAAAGGTATGGAAACAGCAGGTGTTTGTGAGCTTTTGGGAAACAGATTTCTCCAGAGACAGCATTAGTGAGACAGCCTGTTTAACTGGCTGTTAATTATTATAACCATTTATATTTATAACCATTCCACGTGGATGCTTATATTTAAAATATATCATGGTTATTGTTGTTGTTTTTCAACTTTATACAATATAAAGTCACCTGAGAAGAGAGTACTTTAACTGTTAAAAAACTCCATCAGACTAGACTTTGGGCCAGCCCTAGGGTCACTTTATTGATTGATGATTAATATGGAAGGGCTCAGTCCACTGTGTGTGGTACCATCCCTGGGTAGGTGATCCTGGGGTCTATAAGAAAGCAAACTGAGGAAGCCAGGAAGCAGCATTCTTCCATGGCTTTTATTTATTTCTTGCCTTTAGCTAGTTCATGCCTCGTTTCTATACTGTCATCCCACAGTGACAGATTACAACCAGAGTTGTAAGATGAAATAAACATTTTCTTCCTTAAATTGTTTTTGGTAATGGTGTTTTATCACAGTGATATAAACCCTAAGACAAATTATTTACTAGTTTATTATATAATTTTAATTTAATAACTTCTGATATATTATGTAATTCCAAAAAGTTAATACATTTCAGCACAAAATTAAAACAAAACCAACAGACTTTCAGTCAGTTACAATACTTTAAGGAAGAGCTAAGCAACAGAAAATTCTGGAATATGAGACATATCATGCTGTCTGATATTATGAAGTATTTAAAATGTGGATGGTGCACTTTGGGTTATATTTAACTATAATTTAAATTTAAATAGTCATATGGTATAGTGGTACCTAATGGGAAAGATGTAACTTTGAACACTCAATTAAATTAAGCAGAAACATGGATGAAATATGAGTGCTAGTCGTTAAACATGGTACGTTTCTGAGCACCTTCTCTGTGTGAATGGGAGCTCCGAGCTTCTTTGTGTTTGATTTACATGACCCATGAGTGAAAATATCTTTTGTAAAAGCCAAGATGTATTACCATGCCAACTATATTTCAGTGAAAGCAATACATGTATTAAATACAATACTTGTATTAAGGATCTTGGCTGAATATAAATGATCCAGCTTACTAGTGTAAGAGCCTTGCTCATGAACTTTTATAATTTTATGGCTAAAGAATTGACAGAGCCAACATCAAACTCAGGAGAGAAACTTAAATCAATCCCACTGAAATCAGGGACAAGGCAAGGCTGCCCAAACTCTCCATATATCTTCAATATAGTTCTTGAAGTCCTTGCTAGAACAATAAGACAATTAAAGGAGATCAAGGGGATATAAATTGAAAAGGAAGAGGTCAAAATTTCACTATTCACAGATGATATGATAGTATACATGAGTGACCCCAAAAATTCAACCAGAGAACACCTACACCTGTTAAACACCTTCAGCAAAGTGGCTGGATACAAACTTAACTCAAAAAAATCAGAAGCTCTCCTGTACATCAAAGACAATGGGCCAAGAAAGAAATCAGGAAACAACACCCTTCACAATAGCCACTAATAACCAATCCTTCGGCAGGGTGCAGGGGATCAAATGAAAGAAGGGGGAGTTAGTATGACCTGGAGAGGACAGGAGATCCACAAGGACCAAATATATCTGGGCACAGGGGTCTTTTCTGAGACTGTTCTCCAACCAATGACCCTGAATGGATCTAACCTAGAACCCCTGCTCAGATATAGCCCATGGTAGCTCAGTATCCAAGTGGGTTACCCTGGTAAGGGGAACAGGGAATGTTTTTGACATGAACTCAATGGCTCACTCTTTGACCCCCTCTCCTCTTGGAGGGAGAAGCAGCCTTGTTAGGCAACAGAGGAGGACATTGCAGCCAGTCTTGTAGAGACTTGATAAGCTAGGGTCAGATGAAAGTGGAGGAACACCTCCCTTATCAGTGGACTTAGAGAGGGGCAGGGAGGAGATAAGGGAGGGAAGGTGAGATTGGGAGGGAATGAGGGAGAGGGCTACAGCTGGGATATAAAGTTAATAAACTATAACTAATGTAAAAATAAAAATATTAATAAAAAAAGAATTGACAGAGGAAAAACAACAAACAAATGATACTTTAAGGAAGGCTCTCATTCAACATCTTCTTTTCTACACTCTACTATCATTTTTTGTTGAGCAGATCATGCAAATGTTTGAGGTAATAAAAGACTTCTTGCTCCATTTTTTCCCTCCCACTCATAGGTTTGGAAACAAGTGTCTGAATACTAGTAGTCCATTGTTCTAATGTGATTGTATCCTGAGATTTTGTAATGTAATTGTTGGTTCTAATGTCTATCAAATATTTTTGTGTAATACAGCTATAAATACAGATATTATACAAATATTGTGTAAGACAGCTATAAAACACTGACCAGTCATATTTGTTTATTACTGCATACAGCAGTAATTAAATGCCTACTATTTTCAAGGTGCACTGTAGGTCATTAAGTGGAAATTAGGGGGGAAAATAGTATGATTCTTTCCAGGGATTGTAATACTCTGAAGCGGGAGACAGCTTGTGCATAAATTGCTTTAATATAAGGTAGTCAATGGGAGGCAGAAGCTAAGTATTTAGAAGCACAAAAAAGCTAAAGCTCCATTTACTCTAGAGATGGAGTCCATCCAATCAATGGAAACCTCCTGAATTCTGCCTTTCACTCAGAATTTTACCAGCCTAGCAGCAAAGGACAAGCATAGAAGAAAATTAGGTTTTTAGTTTCTGTAGTGTTGACATTATTGTGTGGGGAATGTACAAATACCCTCTACAAACAACAACTGTGAGGTCTCCTCAGGAATGAATTTCATTTTTTGCTATAAACCACTCTTCACAAAAGCCAAGGGAATTAACAGGAAAGATGGACAGTCTCATTGGCTTTGAATATTCATGTCCCAGGAAAAAGATCAGTAGGGCTAAGAAGTTGTGTTTACAGAAGAAGCCAAGGCATACTTAATTTTTCAGGTGAATTGACTTATTTACGATAAACATGTAGATTAAAAGAAAACATATGCCAAAGTGACCCAGTCATCATTCATTGTTTTATCCTAGAAAAATATTAAGCCATGCATGGGAGCACACATCTCTAATCTCAGCACTCAGGAAGCAGAGGCAAGAAGAATCAAGTCAAAAAACCAAACTAGGCTACATATTGAGACCTTATCTCAAAAACAAAAGCAAAACAACCTGCTCTAGAAATGTGTAATATTAAAATAAATATTTTATAAACCATATCCTAGAACTGTATGATACACTGGGGTAACTGATTTGTAGTGGACTGAATAGAATGCCCCCTTATTGATGCATGTATTTGACTGCTTAGTCACCATGGGGTGGAACACTTGAGAAGGATTAGGAGATGTGACCTTGTTGGAAGTGTTCTGACCATGTTGGAGGGGGTTGGGCTTTGAGATTTCTTTTTTTTTTATTTTTTTATTAATTACACTTTATTCATTTTGTATCTTTCCATAAGCCCCTCCCTCCTCCCCTCCCGATCCCACCCTCCCTCCCCTTTCTGCATGCATGTCACTCCCCAAGTCCAATGATAGGAGAGGTTCTCCTCTCCTTTCTGATTTTAGTCTATCAGTTCTCATCAAAAGTGGCTGCATTATCCTCTACCGTGGCCTGGTAAGACTGCTCCCCCCTCAGGGGGAGGTGATCAAAGAGCAGGCCAATCAGATCATGTCAGAGGCAGTCCCTCTTCCCATTACTATGGAACCCACTTGGACACTGAACTGCCATGGGCTACATCTGTGCAGGGTTTCTAGGTTATCTCCATGAATAGCCCTTGGTTGGAGTATGAGTCTCTGGGAAGTTCCCTGTGTTCAAATTATCTTGTTCTGTTGCTCTCCTTGTGGAGTTCCCGTCCCCTCCAGCTCTTACTATTTCCCACTTCTTACATAAAATTCCATTCACTCTGCCCATCACTTGGCCATCAGGCTCAGCATCTGCTTTGACAATCTATACTGCAGAGGCTTTCAGAGGCCCTCTGTGGCAGGTTCCAAGAAGAAAACAGGAAACAACCTTGGGCTTTGAGATTTCAAAAGCCCATTCCAGGTCTTCTATCTGTCTCTCTGCCTGTTACTTTCAGGTTAGGATGTGAATCTCTCAGCTATTGTTCTAGTGGCATGTCTATCTACTTCACACCACTATGACTTCAGACTAAACTTTTAGACTAATAGCAAGTCTCCAATTAAATGCTTTGTTCTCTAAGAGTTGTCTTAGTCACAGATTTCTTCATAGCAGTAGAACTGTAAATAAGACATGGCTGGATATGAGCCAGCCATGTCTCAACAAGTCTTTTTTTTTTATGTCTGTACATACCAGAAAGCAGATGCTGGTTGGATTTGCGGAGTATTAACACATATTTTGGAACCCCATAGTATCAACCAAATTTTTCATCCATATTTTTTAAGAGAGATCTTTTTGGCCTGTTAATAACACACCTGTTTCTTATTTGTTGTTTCCTGTATTTTTCTCCTTCTTAAATAAATCCTTTTATACCTCTTCTCACTAATCACTTATTAACCTTACTAAATTTTTAATACTTTGTACACATTCTAAATTTATATCACTAATGTATGTTTGATGGTTTCATGGTATGACAAAATACATTATTTCACACAAATAAAGCAGACAGAGTATATTTTTTTTTCCGAGTTCTAATCAGGTGAACGGGTAAGGATTTGTTGGGTTTTTTTTGTTTTGTTTTGTTTTGTTTTTGTTTTTGTTTTTAATTTGAGATGAGCAAAACATCTAGTTAGGGTTGTGCTGTTTTTCACTATATAACTAAATTGTAGGTACTAAATCTGTATGCTACAAGGATAAGGAAGAAATGTTGTGTCTTCCTGAGTTAGACACTGTGTGTAAGAATGAAGGTCATCCTCTCTCATATTCTAAAGATTGTGAAAATATTGAACATCGTAACCCTGCAATATCAACTCCCAGGGTTGATGTATTTTACAACATAAAGTGCAATCTTGCACTGAGCTGTGACTCAAAATAGAGTTTTGAATAGATGTGGATATTCTGTCTTCCCTAATGTATAGCTATCAAAGTAAGTATTTTAATTACTGTATCTAATATTATTTGCTACAATAACACCCTGATAACAACACAAACATTGAAATGAAATAAATAGCTTGCAGCTAATGACTGTTGACAAGATGGGAGTTGGCCAAAGCTTACCTAAATGAATAAGCAGCATTAAACTATGTTTAAAAACTCAATAATGCATAATTGACCATATGAATAGAGGCTTTCAAATTATTCCAGGACCTATGTGATATTAACTACTTTCACGGTAGATAAAATAAAGAGCAAAACTCAGCATAATGTAGTTAGATTTTACTGATATATAATAAGAAAAACTAAAAGGTTTTATATCCTATAATAATGTAATGGCATTTAAAAGACAGACTTGAAGTTTGCCCCATGCAAAAGAAATTTAAGCTGAGGTTGTGTTGAGATGAGCCATTATATTCAGCACTGTTAACAATATTCAATAAGTAGATATCGATTTATTTAACATAGAATTGAGAATTATTAGTAGAGCATATAAATATAAATATTTAATATAAATAATATAATATAATATAATATAATCTTTAATATAAATAAATAGTGATTAACCCAAAGTAATTCATTTTTAATAATGCATCAACTCCCAAATCATCATGGTACTTTTCTATCTTGTTGTGGAATTAACAACTGAAGCCTCCTATGACAATAAAGAATATCTATCCCCTTTGTTAAATTTGAACAATTCTCCCCAAAATATAAGCCAGATAAATAATAGCTGCAGATTATAGTTCACAGATAAACACCCCAGGAGTTATTTTTCCCCAGCAGAAAGTCTTTTGTTGGTAGATAATATCACCACTAACACCTAGCCAGCCTGAGCTGAGCAGTCTAAGCCTCTTTTTACTAGCTATCATTGAAAACATCGATTCTTCAAGTTAGTTCATAAAAAAAAATTAAAAAATACATTTGTGTAATTTAAAATTTTGTTTTTAAACCAGGTATTTTATAATCTAAGCTGGCATTGTAATCGCCAGCTGGGGATGAACTTGAACATATGACCTACTTGTTACTACCTCTCAAGTTCTGGAATGACAGAAACGTATCACTATAGCCATTGTGTGGTATGTGTGGTATCAGGTATTAAACATTAAAAATATTTCTAATTGACAAAAGTAATTTATATTTGTAGAACGTAATACTTTGTTTTGTTTTGTGCATGCATGATAGATGGATTCAATCACAGTAGATAACACATTCATCACTGTAACAAATTGTCAATTTTTGAGGTGAACATATTAAAATGAATTTAGCAATTTGAAAATATTAATCCTTTATTATCAACTTTGGAATTTTTACAGTGTGAAATATCACTAAAATTTATTTTTCTAGCCTGGGTAAGATGTTTTAACTTTAAATCAGCATCTTTCTTTTCCCAGATTGATCTAAGCCTATCTATTTAACTTATGAAAAATGTAATTGTTGTGAACTATAGTCAGCTTGTCTTTTAGAACACTACAAGGTGCTTATTAGACATAACAAAATGCAAAATATAGCCTATATTTTTGGTGTGCAGTGTTTAATCTCCTGTATTGTTGCCCCTTCCAGGTTTTATGATCACTATTATATTTCTCTACTAGGAAGCCAACTTGGTTGTATTTTTATGTGAATGAGAAAGGCAGTATTATGTTTCTGTGTCACTTACTTCACTCAGCACAATATTCTCCATCATGTTTTCTTTACTAATTCAGACATTTGTAAGCACTTAGAATGCTTCTATTCATTATTGTGAATAATGCTGAAATGAATATAATACAGATATGTTTCCATTATTCTAATTTACGTTTCTTTAATATATACTGACAAGTGAAATTGCTGGATCATATTTTTAGTTTTTACCCTGTGGTTGAAAACCACCTAGCTTTGTTTTTGACATGCTAACATTAAACTTGATTGAAGATATAGATTTTCTTCTACAGTATATCCATTTGATCAAGCAGCAATCACTATTGCTGGTAATACCTCTACATCACCTCTGGAAGTATAATTTAGGTAAGAAGTATCATTATCATTATATTTGGTTTCTGACTTTAGAATTTGAACATGGGTGTAATATTTATAATAAATAATGATATTATCTACAATATCCCAAATAGCAGGTCAATAGCCACACATTCATTTTTAAAAGTAATGTATGTGTGTGTGTGTGTGTGTGTGTGTGTGTGTGTATGACACTGTATTTGTTGTTTGCAGAGTCTAGGAGAGGGTATTAAATCCCTTGGAGTGGAGTTTCAAGTGGTCATGAGACACTGGGTGAAGGTTCTGGGAATGTAACTCAGGTCCTTTAGAAAACCAGAATACATATTTAACAGCTGAACCATCTCTCCAGTTCCACATTGTTATTTCATAAATTCTGTTACTCTTTTCACACTTTCTTGTGCCCAGATACTTCCTCTGTTTCTCTGCATGTCTGTCTGTCTGTTTCTGTCTGTCCCTTTGTCTGTCTCTGTCTCTGTCCCACTCTGTCTCTCTATCTTTGTCTCTGTCTCTCTCAAATCCACAAACACACACACACACACACACACACACACACACACACACACACACACAGTTTTACCCTCCTCAGATCGTTGTGTTTCTTAGCATATCACTGCAATATTCAGAACTGAACCAAATCTCATTTCTCTATCCCTTCCATTCTTGTCTAAGCAACAGCTTTAACTTTCTCATAATATTCCTGGTTACACTCTTACTCTCTTTGCTTACTTTGTGAAGGCTACTCTGAAAGATATTATTTAAAGTATAAAATGAATCATGCTACTTCTCAACTAGAATCTAATAGCTTACATTAACAGTCAGAATGATCTATCTCTCTGGGCCTTAGGTACTCTTCCTAAAACCCTTTCCCGAGGGGTCCCATCCTTCAGTTTTGCTCTTTCTCTTTTTTTTCGCAAGAGGGAAAAAGTTTATTCCAAAGAGAATGTTTTTGGTTTTGCTTTTGTTTTATTTCTTTTTAAAAATATTTTTAATTTTCTTCTTTTTTATTATTATTCATTACAATTTATTCCCTTTGTATCCTGGCTGTGGCCCCCTCCCTCATCTCCTCTCTGTCCTACACTCTGTCCCTCTTTTCACCCTATGTCCCTCCCTTAGTTCACTGAAAGGGAAGGTCCTCCTCCCCTACTATCTGATCCTAGCCTAACCTAACAGATCTCTTTATTACTGTATGGATCTTCTTTCTCTGTGGCCTATATCGGCCAACTCACCAGGAGGAGGTGATCAAAAAGCCAGCCACGGAGTCCATGTCAAAGACAGCCTCTGTTCCCCTTACTAGGAAACCCACATGGAGACTAGCTATATGGGCTACATCTGAGTAGGAGGTCTAGGTCCTCTCCATGCATGGCCCTTGGTTGGTTCATCAGTCTCTGAAGGACACACAGAGCCAAGAATTTTTTATTCTGTTTGTCTCCTTGTGGAGATCCTGTCTCCTCCAGGTCTTTGTATCTCCCCCTTCTTCCATAAGATTCCCCTGCACTTTGGCCAAAGTTTTGCTAACAGTCTTAGAATCTTCTTTGATACTCCGACGGGTAAAGTGTTTCAGGGGTCCCCTGTGGAAGGCTCCTGACCTATTCCTTGTCTTCTCCTACTTCTGACATCTTTCCTGTTTGCCCTTCTGAGTGAGGATTACACCTCTTTCCTAGGTCCTGATTGTTGTTAAGCTTCTTTAGGACCATAGATTATAGTATGTTTATCCTATATCATATGGCTAATATCCACTTATAAGTGAGTATATACTGCATGTGTCTTGCTGCCTCTGGCTTACCTCATTCAGATCTTTTCTGGTTCCATCCTTTTGCCTGTAAAGTTCTCTATTTATTTGTTGTTAATTGCTGAGAAGTATTCCATTATGTCAATGTTCCACAATGTCTATATCCATTCTTTGGTTGAGGGACACCTATGTTCCAGATTCTGGTATTATGGAGATACCTCCAGAAGATCTTTTATTCTACAAGATTGTTCTAGCTATTCTGGTTTTTTTGCTTGTCCAGATGAAACTGAGAATTGTTCTTTCAAGGCCTGTAAAGAATTGTGTTGATATTTTGATTAGAATTGCATTAAATCTGTAGATTGCTTTTGGTAGGATGACCATTTTCACTATGTTAATCCTACTGATGCATGAGCATGGAGGATCTTTCCATCTTGTGATATCTTCTTCAGTTTCTTTCTTCAGAGACTTGAAGTTTCTTTCATACAGGTCTTTCAATAGCTAGGTTAGAGTCACACCAAGTACATTATGTTATTTGTGGTTACTGTGAAAGGTGTTGTTTCCCTAATTTCTTTCTCAGCCCATTTATTCTTTGTATACAGAGGGCTTTAGGTTTTTTTTTTTTTTTTTTTTTTAGTTAATTTTCTATCCAGCGACTTTGTTGAAGGTGTCTATCAGTTGAAGGAGTTCCCTGGTAGAATTTTTGGGGTCACTCATGTATACTATCACATTATCTGCCAATAGTGATACTTTGACTTCTTTCTTTCCAATTTGCATCCCCTTGATCTTCTTTAGTTGTTTTATTGTTTCTGGCTGGGACTTCAAGTACTAAGTTGAAGAGATATGGAGAGAATGGGCAGCCTTGCCTTTTCACTGATTTCAGTGGGACTGATTTAATTTCTCTCCATTTAGTTTGATGTTGGCTATAGGCTTGTTGTATACTGCTTTTACTATATTTAGGTATGTGTCTTGTATCCCTGATGGCTCCAGATCTTTAGACTTGAATGGGTGTTGAATTTTGTCAAATGTTTTTTCGGCATCTAAGGAGATGATCTCTTGATTTACTCTGGTCAAGCTGGCTTCCTCTAGTCTGTGAACAAATGGACATGCTTCTGTGCTGGGCTTTTTGTGTACAGGCCACATCTGTAGTGAGCTTCCCGCTAGATTTATAAGGCTAACACTTCCACCTTCTTTAGAGGTCTTCTGCAATGTCACTGCTTTGGCTCACTAAAGCAGAGACTGGCAGGTTTGTTTGTTAAATGTTAAATACAAGTAGTGATACTGAATTAGGAGATTCTCAAAACTTTGTGAGGGTAACTGAAGGTATTTCCTGAACAGGGACTGTCTCTGACATGAACTGATTGGCCTGCTCTTTAATTACCTTCCCATGAGGGGAAAGCAGCATTACCAGGCCACAGAAGAAGACATGAGCCACTCCTGATGAGACCTAATTGACTAGGATCAGAAGGAAGAAAAAGAAGTCCTCCCCTATCAGTGGACTTGGGGAGGGGCATGCATGCAGAGGGTGGAGGAAGGGAGGGATTGGGATGGGAGAAGGGAGAGAACCACAGGGGGTATACAAAGTGAATAAAGTGTAATTAATAAAGAAAAAAAAGACTAATTCTCAACTCAAGACATTCAGACTTTGTTCTATACTTCCTGCCTACTACTATGTGGTGATGAAATTCCTTGGCCATATGCTCCCATTACCAGTAGCTCTAGAAACACAGTAGCTAAACTAAGTAACATAATGAATCTTCTGAAAGTGTGAACCAAAACAAATCCTGCTTCCCTTACATTTTATTCTTCAGGTGTTTGCAGTACTAGCTCAAGGTGTCTGGCACAGAAAGTTCTCCCATTGAAGATCTTTGGTCATTATGCTCACATTGTTCAGCCTCCTGCCACAGGCTCTTGCTTATTTTTGACTACTGCATTCACTACTGCTTGAGACACAATTGAAATGTAAGTATCTTAGTTACTTTTCCTATTGCTCTGACAAAAATATTCCAAAGAAACTAATTAAAGGAATGCAGAATTAATTTTGCTGAAAGTTTGAGAGTTTTGTCCATCATGTCAGGAACTTGAGGCATTTGGTTACATGCCATCCATTCACAGTAAGAAAGCAGAGAGTGATGATTGCTAGCATGTAGATCATTTCCTCATTTTTGTTCAGCCTAAGACACTGTTCTACAGAATGGTGGAACACATAGCTAAGGTGAATCTTCACCCTCAACCAATAATCTCTCACTGGTATTATTGAAGACTTGTATTCTAGTGGATCTGGAAAGTTGACAATCAGTATTGACCATCAGAGTAAGCTGTTGATTCCATCTTTATCTCATTAAAGCTTGAGGTCTTTGATGCCTTTATCTATTCCTGGCTTTGCTCAGTTTCCACTGTTTTTTAACAGTGCCTAGATTACAGTAAACAATAAATAAATTCTTGAACAAATGAGTTCAAATAAATTTTTGCATAAATGATTTTAGTGATGTACTAATCTAACAAACAGTTGCATATTTATTATATTTATTGGTCCTCTATACCTTTGTGAGAGGTTTATTTTGAATAACACACATTACATACCTGAACCAAATATGTTTTGAAATTCATAATTTTGATTAACATTTTAACAAAATTTTCTTACATAAGAAACAAAATATGTATTTTAATAGTGATTAATATTTTAGGCTATGCTATTTAACATATACATTTGCATATGCATGTTAGTATATAGCATCTCACTGACATTTTATAAATATTCTTACACATAATAAAGTTTATATGTTCATTGATACTGACATGTTATTTAATGTGTGTGGTCATTGCAACTTTTACAATACAACCTTATAAAACTAATTTTTAAAATGTTATTTTATTTTCTTACTTCTCTGGGTTTGTGTATGTGCACACATGTGTATATATGTGGCTATAGAAGCCAGAGGAGGGTATCAGTTACTATGGATCTAAAGTCACAGGTGTTGTTGAACTGCCAACATGGGTCCTGAAAACCAAACTCAAATCCTCTGCTTGAAGAGCAAGAGCTCTTAAATGCTGAGCCACCTATTCAGCCTCATAAGGCTTATTTTTATTGGAACATATTTATAGTTGTAAATTCCAAAGTAGACAACATACAGGTGGCATACTCCCTGTTAATAAATATATACCTAGCACTGTGCTAAAGTGGAACTGTATTTGTTTTCTTAGTCTTATGTATTTCTAGAATACCATCAGTGCCATCAACAGATGCTGCTGATGGTACAGATCAATAGATCAATAAATGGTATTGATGCTATTCTATGGTTATAAAATATTTTATTAATTTTATTCAATAACAACACACTCTTAGAGATAGGTGTTTAACATTGATTGTCCTTAAATGAGAGAATCTCAAGGACAGTGGTTCTATATACAACCCCTATGCACTTAAGTACTTAGTTTTCCTCAGTAAAGCCTTAGTTTTCAGACCCAGTCATACAATAAAGTGGTTGCTTTTTGCTGGTAGAAAATGGCCTGAGAGAAACAATTTGCTGAGCTTGCAGACCTAAAACTTCTGAAGGGACAGAAGCATCAACAAATATAATGGTCCACCAGCAGAGAATGTCAGAGCCACCACTGTACTGTTCTGAAAATACATTTTCTCTAAAGATGAGATTAGATGCATAGAATTTGGAGTACTGGTACCAAGTACCGGCATACAGTTGATAATATAGTATTAATAACAGAGGCTGCATGTCAGAAATAGTCCCTGTTCCCCTTACTAGGGTACTCACTTGGATACTGAGCTACCATGGGCTACATCTGAGCAGAGGTTGGAGGTTATAGCTATACATGGTCCTTGGTTGGAGAAAGAGTCTCATAAAAGACCTCTGTGCACAGATATATTTGATCCTTGTGGAGCTCCTGTCCTCTCCGGGTCATACTAACTCCCCCTTTTTTGTTATGATTCCCTGTACTCTGCTGAAGGTTTGGTTATGGGTCTCAGTATCTGCTTTGATACACCCTGCTAGGCCACAGAGGAGGACTTTGGAGCCACTCCTGAAGATACCTGATAAACCAGGATCAGATGAAAGGGGATGAGGTCCTCCCCTATCAGTGGACATGGAAAGGGGCAGGGATGAGATGAGGGAGGGAGGGTGGGATTGGGAGGGAATGAGGGAGCAGGATACAGCTAGATACAAAGTTAATAAACTGTAAATAGTACTAAAAAAAATAGGCTGATCTCAAGATGGTTTTAACTTATATTTGTACTTGAATGGCTGCAAATAGCATTACAGGCAGGATGGCACACCTGTTAATAGCGTTTCATTTCAGTTGATTCGTGAAAAAGTAAAGACATACCTGGTCAAGTCAAGTTCACAACACCACAAAATTTAGACTCCTTTCTTTTTCCAAATTTTGTCTCCCATTAGGAATGCTAAAATCTTTTGGAATGCAAAAGGATGCATATCAAACAAATGTGCTAGATACTAGTAAGATAATATTAAGAGCTAGATGCATAAGTATGTGTGTTCATGCAGAATACAATGTGCTTATTAATGTTTAACATGTATGTTTAAGCACATATATGTACCTCAACATTACTGTGACCCCCATAAAGTATGTATTTATAAGTTAGTTTATAAATACACTAATATCACACAATAGACACGAATTATGAAAAAGTGTGTAGCTAGTAGGTTGCAGGACCAAATAATCTCAATTATGCCTGTTTCTGTGTATCATATTCCTTGTTGCACACTGTATTACAATTCATTACTTATGACTGTTTATTTTTATTTTGTTGAAAGGCACAGAACATAAGATTTACTCTCTTCAATCTTTTAAGTGTGCTTTAAAGTATTATTAACAAAGAGCACCAGATACCTAATAGCCTCCTAAAGCCCATCCCCCACAGTGGTGGTGGTAGAGGTGGTGGAGGTGGTGGTAGGGTGTGTGTGTGTGTGTGTTTCTGTGTTTTTGTCCATGTATATACAGGGTTATTATGAATGTACAACTTTGTGTGTTGTCTTGTACTTTTGAGAGACAGTCTCTCACTAGGACCAGGGGCTGGTTCATTTACTAGACAAGGCTGGCTGTCCAGCAAGCCTGTTTCCACCACCCTAGTTCTGAGATCCCAAGAATACGACATCATGCCCAGCTTTTTCCATGGGTTTTTGGGAATCAAACTCAGGTGGTCATACGTGCAAGGCAAGCACTTCACTTATTGTGTATCTACCAAACCCTGAAGTGTTTTAGTCTTGTGTGTTAAAAGTTCATAGCCCATGTTTGGTAACTTTCTATTTCTCCTTACGCTTAGTATCAGGCAATCATCATTTCATCATCTAAATTATTATTTTAATTATTTTCATTAACCTGAAATTTGTACTTTGTGATTTCATTTGCAATTATGTTTTCAGGGAGCGTCCATCTTCTTACAAACTGTAGAACTCCATTTCTTTGATGGTTAATTAAGGCTTCATTGTGAATGTTAGATTTTCTTTCTCCTTTCATCCTTCAGTGGACACTCTCGTTGATATCTTTGTGTAGGAAGGCTGTTGCTTGTTTTATAATAACTATATATGCATGTTTCTATAATTTATCATTGGTACATATGTCTGTCATTTTAAATATACTGTGTTTTTTATATTTACCAGAGCTTAAAAATGCAATTTGAAATCAAGGTTGTGAGGTGTTTAACTTTGTTCCTTTTCAGGTGTTTTTGTCTATGTGTGGCTTTTTACAGTTCTGCCTGAAACTGAATGTGTTGGTTACAATGCCATTGGGATTTTGATAGGCACTGCACTACATTTGTAGTGGGCAATGCAAAGATAGCACAATACACATATGTCCACTCTTTCTTATTTCCTGATTCATGAGCAAGGGATGCTATCTTAGTTTCTTTTCTGATTTGGGATAAAATACCCCAACAGAAAGCAACTTAAGAAAGAGAAGCTTACTCCTGATGAGATCTGATAGACTAGGATCAGAAGGAAGGAGAGGAAGACCTTCCCTATCATAGACTTGGGGAGGGACATGCGTGGAGAAGGGGGCAGAAAGGTGGGATTAGGAGAGGAGGAGAGAATGGTTTATGGGGGGATACAAAGTGAATAAAGTAATTAATAAAAATTGAAATAAAAAATATGTAAAAAAGAGAGAGAGAGACAGTCTTTATTCTGGCTTACAGATTCAGCCAGACAGAGTCCACCATGGCAAGGAAGTCAGAACAAAAAGGTCTGAAGCAAGAGCGAAAGATTGTCTGTTCATTTTTCATCCCATCAGGAGGCAGCAATAACAAGTTGTGGAACCAGTGCATAAAACTCCCAACCCATCGTCAGTGACCAACTTTCTTCAAGCTCCTTCTCCTAAAAGAACTTTCTTAAACATTACCACAAAGTAGAGACATGTGAGTCTAGGGGACTTCTATATTTTCCAACACAACATATGGTTTTCTGTTTGCTATTTTCTTTTTCTATTCATGTTTTATACTTTTAGGTACATAGATCTTTAGCCATTTGAGTTAAGTTTTCATAAATATTCAATTCTATTTAATCATTAATTAAGTAGATTATTCTCAATATTTTCAAGTATTTTAAATTTAAGATATAGAAGCAACTGACTCCTAAATACATGTTGTACATGCAATGTTTGTGAAAACACTTATTAGTTCTAAGGCTGGATTTTGTATGCATGTGAGTATGTCTGTGATGTATATCTATATGTATGTGTCTAATATGAGATTTTTCTATCGATGAAATCCTTTCCTCTGAGAGCAGATAATTTTACTTGCTGTTCTTTTTTCTTTTCAAATTGTTTTGGCCAGGCTTTTCAACCCTGATTCTCATGGTTGTACAGTCTTTCAGTACTTCTTCTTTATATGCTTTCGCTGTGAATTTTCCTACAATTTCAATAGACCTTCCTTGTATTGCCACTTCCTCAATATCCCACTCTTGTTCCTCTATTTCTGCACTTTTTTACATTGTATTTTGAATTCAAAATGCATTACTACTTTAACTTATTGTTCCCAAGAAGTTTCAAAATGTGTTACTACACTTAGTTTTCTTTCCTTGTAATTAACTGACAAGAAGCAGCTCAGGGGAAAAATGATTACCCTCACCCAAAGGTTTATGGAACGAAGGAATGACAGTTAAGGTTGGCTTTGAAATGGGAGCTTGTACCTGTTCACCACCTGATGGCATATGGGAAGTAGAAAGAGAGTAAGGTGAAACTTGGGCCAGAATAAAGCACTCTCCCTGTTGAACATCTTGCAACAGCCAGACCTAAGTTCTTAAAGTTCCACAACTTTCCAAACCGACTCTGCCAGCTAGAAATAACGAATTATAACAATTTCCCAGTCAAATCATGAAATCACACCATCTCAGAGCAGAGATCTACATGGTTCACATTCTGATAAAACCTCCTTATGTCTCTAGACCTTAGACTCCAAGTTTAGTTTTAGAAGATCTGAAATCTACAATAAGGTAAAATGGTCTTGTTGTAGCTATGGCAACTTCTCTTCTTTGACTAGTGAGAATTCTGGAATTTTGGGTTCTTTTAATACACAGAAGTTTTATAAGAATATGTTCTTGGTTTAATCACAGCTATGGGGACATGAGGCTGTTTCAGACTATGCTCATGCTCATGTTGCAGTAGAGGTGTGGTTTGGGGTTTTGCCAGCTGCGGGTAGTTTCTAAAATTATGTGACATTTGGAATTCTGGGAACTTTTAGAGGGTACATAAATGCTAGAGTCCCACTATGTGGGGTGGGTGGTTGCTCAATGGGTTGGTTGTGGTTTGTTAATAGTCATGTTCTAAAAGAGATATGAAGAAAGAAAGGAGATTCAGGGATCACTTTCTCTCTCTCTCTTCTATCTCCTTTCTCTCCTATCTAGTGATAGATGGAAACTAAGGAATAAAAGGTATGGAAAAACTCACAAAGTAATAAAAGTCCAGTTATACTTTTGCTTGTGTTTTCTAATATGTGCCATTCTTTATCTTTCCTAACACCTAACTGGTATCTGGTCCAGCTTTTGGCATTCAACTCTTTGTCTACCCCAAGTGAGTAAGGATGCATCCCTACAGCTAATAACACCTCCGTAGTATGTGCAGCACCGCATCACAGTGTTAACTCAGACTGCAAACCTAGTGTGGACAGCACGTGCTTTCCTAAGCCCCACCAGAAGATTCATGCTAGAGTTAAAGCTGAACATTCATAACCTACACCTTCAATTTTGCCCTGAAATAATAATAATAATGATGTGGCAATTTAAATATAGCAGTTTCAAGAGATTATAAATCAAAGGCCAAGAAAAATAAAACAACCTAGAATTATGGGAATGGAGAGATAGCTAAGCAGGAAAAACAGCTCATGACTGACTGTGATTCTATCATTTTCAGGGGATCAAACATCTTCTGGCCTCTAAATATCCATATGCATATATGGAGCACATGGTTCACATAAAGTCATGCAGGCACACTCATACATAAATAAAAGTAAATCAGTACATCGTGTTAAAGTATTTATTTTCTTTTGAGATTAAAATTATATAATTTTCTACTCTGCTTTTCTCCCTCCAAACCCTCCCACTTATCTCCCTATTTGGTCACTTTTAAATTTAAGGCTTCTGTCAACAGTATCTTTTGCTTTACAGAAGCTTTTCAGTTTCATGAGGTCCCATTTGATTGTTACTCTTAGAGCCTGTGCTGTTTGTGTTCTGTTCAGGAAGTTGTCTCCTGTGCCAATGAGTTCTAGGCTCTTCTCCACTTTTTCTTCTAACCGATTTAGTGTGTCTGGTTTTATGATGAGGTCTTTGATCCACTTGGACTTTAATTTTGTGCAGGGTGATAACTATGAATTTATTTCCACTTTTCTGCATGTAGACATCCAGTTGGACCAGCACCATTTGTTGAAGATGTTGTCTTCTTTCCATTGAATGGGTTTGGCTTCTTTGTCAAAAATCAAGTATTCATAGGTATGTGGGTTTGTTTCTGGGTCTTCTCTTTGGTTCCATTGATCCACCTTTCTGTTTCTATGCCAGTACAAAGAAGTTTTTATTATTTTTGTTCTGTAGTACAACTTGAGATCAGGGATGGAGATACCTCCAGAGGATCTGTTGTTGTACAGGATTGTTTTGGAAATTCTGTTTTTTTTTTTTTGTTTGTTTGTTTGTTTTGTTTCTCCATATGAAGGTGATAATTTTTCTCTGAAACAACAACCTACAGGCTGGGAAAGAATCTTCACCAACTCTATATCTCACAGAGGGCTGATATCCAGAATATATAAAGAACTAAAGAAGTTAAAAAGCAACAAATCAAGTAACCTGATTAAAAAATGGGGTAAGGAGCTAAATAGAGAATTCTCCACAGAGGAATACATAATGGCAGAGAAACACTTAAAGAAATGCTCAATGTGAGTGAGTTATCCCAGAAGCAAAAAGACACACATGGTATATACTCACTCATATAAACATACAACATAGAATAAACCCACTAAAATTTGTACATCTAAACAAACTAAGAAAAAGAGAGGACCCTAACTAAAATGTTCAATCCCCATCCTGAAAGGCAAAGAAGATGGACACCAGAAGAAAAAGAAAACAGGAAACAACCTCGGAACTTGCTACAGAGGGCCTCTGAAAGCCAGAAGAAAACAGGAAACAACCTCAGAACCTGCCACAGAGGGCCTCTGAAAGCCTCTTCAGTGCAGACTGTCAAAGAAGATGCTGAGCCTGATGGCCAACTGATGGGCAGAGTGAATGGAATTTTATGTAAGAAGTGGGAAACAGTAAGAGCTGGAGAGGACAGGAACTCCACAAGGAGAGCAACAAAACAAGATAATTTGAACACAGGGAACTTCCCAGAGACTCATACTTCAACCAAGGACTATCCATGGAGATAACCTAGAACCCTGACAATGCAGCCTCTTCTGATGAGAACTGATAGACTAAGATCAGAAAGAAGGAGAAGAGGACCTCCCCTATCAGTGTACTTGGGGAGGAGCATGCATGCAGGAAGGGGGGAAGAGTGGGACCGGGAGGGGAGGAGGGAGGGGCTTATGGGGGGATACAAAATGAATAAAGTGTAATTAATCAAAAAAAAATAAAAAAACATCAAAAAAAGAAAAATAATAATAATTTAAATAAAAAGAAGAGAGAGAACATAAAATTGGGGAAAATTATAGGAGAATAGAGAAAAATTGAAGGGGAGGAAGGAAATGAGGATGCATTGTAGCATTGTATCTAAATAGTTATTTGCATGTATGATAAATAGTTATTTGCATGTTAATATTTTATATAACATTAATATTAAAATATAATTATTAATATTAAAAAAGAAATGCTCAATGTCCTTAGCCATCAAAGAGATGCAAATCAAAACAACCCTGAGATTTCACCTGACACCCATCAGAATGGCTAAGATCAAAAACTCAAGTGACAACACATGCTGGAGAGGTTGTGGAGTAAGGGGAACCCTCCTCCATATCTGGTGAGAATGTAAACTTGTACAACCACTTTGGAAATCAATCTGGCGCTTTCTCAGAAAATTAAGAATAGTGCTTTCTCAAGATCCAACTAACCACTCCTAGGCATATATCTAAAAGATGCTCAAGTACACAACAAGGACATTTGCTCAACCATGTTTGTAGCAGCTGTATTAGTAATAGCCAGAACTTAGAAACAACCCAGATGTCTATCAATGAAGGAATGGATACAGAAATTGTGGTACTTTTACACAATGGAATACTACTCAGCAATTAAAAACGAGAAAATCATGAAATTTGCAGGCAAATGGTGGGATCTAGAAAAGATCATCCTGAGTGAGGTATCCCAGAAGCAGAAAGATACACACAGTATATACTCACTAATAAGTGGGTACTAGATCGTAAGATAGGATAAACATACTAAAATCTGCTCACCTAAGGAAGATGAACAAGAAAGAGGACCCAGGGTAAGATGATCAATCCTTACTTAGAAAGACAAATGAAATGGACATTGGAAATAGGAGAAAACAAGTAACAGGACAGGACCCTACCATAGAGAGCCTCTAAAAGACTCTACCCAGCAGTGTATCAAAACAGATGTTGTGACTCATAACCAAACCTTGGTCAGAGTGCAGGAAATCAAATGAAAGAAGAATAAGTTATTATGACCTGGAGAGGACAGGAGCTCCACAAGAACCAAATACATCTGGGCCCAGGGTTCTTTTCTGAGACTGTTTCTCCAACCAAGGACAATGAATGGATATAACTTAGAACCTGTGCCCAGATATAGCCTATCGCAGCTCAGTATCCCAGTGGGTTCCCTAGTTAGGGGAACAGGGACTGTTTCTGACATGAACTCAATGGCTGGATCTTTGACTCCCCCCCCCCAGGGAGTAGCAGCCTTGCTAGTCCACAGAGAAGGACATTGTAGCCAATCCTGAAGAGATCTGATAAGCTAGCATCAGATGGAAGGAGAGGAGGATGTCCCCATCACTGGACTTAGAGATGAGAAGGAAAAAGATGAGGGAGGGAGGGAGGGAGGGTGGGATTGGGAGGGAATGAGTGAGGGGGTTTCTGCTGGGATACAAAGTAAATAAACTGTAATTAATATTAAAAAATAAATAAAATAAAAAATTAATTTAAGGCTTCTGTCATTGATGTGTGTGTGTCCATGTGTATAGTTTATATACATGTATAGTACTAAAAATGTAAGTACCATCTGCTCAGATATATAATTTACTCATATGCATATGTTCATTTTAAGAGAAACTAGTACTGTACATCCTCAGACTTGAACTTTTGCTGTATAATGTTCCACCAAAGTTCTTTATGTAATCTAACACTCAGTTTCAGCTGTGATGTTTAGATATTGCTTATATCTTATAACTATAAAGCAAATACAAACCACAAAAATACAAAGAAATGTTTTAAAAAGTCATGATTTACCAAAATGTAGATCTTGTGACAGAACTTTTTTTTAATCCCCAATTTGGGGGTTCTCTTGTTCTCTTTGACCTGTTACTAGCACAACAGCAGAATTCCTACAGTGACTGTGCCCTTGGTTTCAACTTCCTTGGTTTTGTGGATTATGTTGGGATCAATAGAGATATACAGGTTAGGCAATTTTAATCTGTTAATACAAATTAATATGATATTTTGCCTAAAGAAAATAAAACATAACATAAACACTAAGAATTACTCATAGGACTGACTTTCTTATTTACCTGTTATATTTACTTTCTCATTTACCCATTCAACTACCTGACATTTCTGCACTTACCTCCTGAGTCCTAGGTCTTGTTAATAGTACTGGTCCCATACAGAGAAGAAGATCACTCTCAGCACTGATTTCAGAGGTATGCAGGAGCTCAAGGATTGAGATTCACTTTTTCAGAGATTAGGCACTTCTTTATCTCATTGAAAAACGTCTGAATCTCATGGGTAAAAGAGATTCTGTCTAATATGGAAATACTGTTCTTCACAACTTCTTCCTGGTACAAACTACTGACTTTGAGCTGTCCTACAAGTGTGCTTTCTGTCTCTGGTTGCTTTTCATCTTCCAAAGATAAGCCTTTATATCATGCCTTTGCCCAGTAACCAGAGAATCCTTTGTTTCTACCAATTCTAAGGAAGCATTAAGAACAACTGTTAGAACAATTAAAGCCCATGGTAATTTCTGTTGTCTATTTGAATGTAGAGTGGGAGCTCCATTAGGGAACTAAGTCTTATTGGATGAGTCTATCCTGGGCCCAGTGTGGCCTAGACTGCGAGGAGGTATGGCATACCACCCACATTCACTAAGCAAGATCATTACACATTTTCCCCAAAGGAAAAAGTCACCTTAATATTCTCCCTGCTTTTATTATCTATGAAAATGAACTCCATCCCCACTAGCACTATTCTCAAACATGTACCAGAGCCTGAAGCAGTCTCAGCACCACAGTGGCATGGAATTTTGATCCAATAAGGAAATCAATTTAAGAGGCTATGCCCTCAATATGTGACCCATTCTCTCTGCTGTGATGCCAGGGACCCACACAACGCAGAAACATGTTAGAGTACAAGGATGACAGTGGTAACAAACAGAGTTTAGTAGTTCTTTAAAGTTAATTATTTTAACCTGACCTTTCCATATAAATACAGGACACAATAGACAACTAGTGATAATTGATTCTGGAACAGATCTGAAATGGTTCGAGGAGAACACAGCTGCGTTGTGCTGCTGTGTTGTTTGCTCTGGATTCTATGCTATATTTAGCATGTGGTTAATAACGCTGATTTTCTTAAGGGGCCTCTAGGGGAATGTATGAGCTGCCAGTCAGGTGCTGATGGAACTGATATTTCTAGTGGAAAAAAGTAAATTAATTCTAGCTCTGGATTCTCAGAGCTGAGACATCACTATACCTACATGTAGAGATTCCTGAGTGAGATAGATAGAACCCAGTTCCTGACTTTCTGGAGTGGACTGAAGTTCCAGAAAGATTGATTGACTTAGTTCCCTTTATTTTATGCATCGTTGTTTTAATTTTAGAACATTTAAAAGCAAGCCAGTAGGCCAATGTCCAGTGTCCATTAGTTACATTGTTCTAAGCTTATACTCTCTAATTTTACATCTCAAATTAATTGATGACATGCTAGGCACAAATACAGCAACTGCAGTGATCCTTTGACTGCTGTTTTTCTTTTTAAGGAAAGCAGACACAGAACACTCTTAAGTAACTTGTCTAGAGAGTTACATAAAGAGAAGCACTATGAATTGAGTCAGATAATCAATTCCACGAAATATTTCCTGGTTTCGTTTGGATCTGTCTAATATGTATCAGGAACAAGTTCATCTTATAAGGAAGGACTATGATTAATTTCATGGTTATACCATCTTATGAAGAGAGCATTAACATACAGAATGAGAAAACATACAGTAAAGCCTTGAGTATATTAACAGAAAATATATATAATAGTATGAAAATCCACTTTGTTTCTATAACTCAATACTAAAGCACACGAAGTTTTCTTTGAGCCTTCTATAACCAATTTGCAACATTTGTTAAATGTTTGGACATAGAAGTTCATGTATGCATTATTAATAGTTAGCACTGGTGTATATTGAAATGCTTGCATTTAAACAAGTGTCTTCTAGGTGGATCCCAAAAGGTGGAGTTTCTGAGTGATGGGTGTGCTTGTTTTTTTACTGGAGCTGTCACACTCAGAACTTTTCATAAGGCATTTTTTTTTTCCTTAAGGTCAGCAAATTACTTATGGTGACATTAGTTATTTCTGAGACTCATTTGAAGTTCTGTTTAGTATCAAATGGGAATCTTATGATTTTTCCACACAGCTGAAGGATAGTTTATTAAAATGAGTCTTAAATATTTGCCAAGCAGGAGAGCAGGCAGCAATTGCTGCCATGTTCTTTGGTGACATGCGAAGAGAAGAGACATGTCTATGCTACTCCCTGGCATTCAAATGTCTCTGGAATTTGTAAGACACATCAAGATCCAGACATCCTGTTGTCACCAGTGATACTTACAAGGATTCAAATGATATGATAATTCTCCTCCCACTGGATCCAAAGAATCCTGAATGTGAAAAATATCATGTGCTTGCCATGTTCTTTCAGCACAGTGACTTTTTTCTCTTTACTTCAAATGTGCTTGTTTTTATAAATCATTTCTACCATACTTAAGTGCTGTCTACATGACAGTGTGTCTGCTCACAGTCTCCAAAGACATAATTGGCCTATTTATTGCCAGCAATGGATCCTTAGCTATATCTGCAAATGTTTCTTTTCTTTGGTTTTAATTTGCTTGCTTAGCATTAAGAACTGTCATGTCACCAAAACACCTCCTATCAAAAGCAAGAATGTGATCTTGAAATGGCATAGGCTTTTGTATATTAACAACTTTGCTATAAATTGCTGTCTTCAAAGGCACGAAGCTGTTAAGAGGTTATTAACTCAAGCACTCCAGATATGATACTTTCTCCAATTGCTATAATATGTCATAGTACTTCAATTATGAAACAGATACAGCTTAGGAATAATCACACACAGGTGAAGCAGCTATCTCTGAATCAGGAGATGCTGCTTGTAAGAGGGCACAACAAAGAGCTTCCTTGAGAGGTCCTCCTCTACATGGGTGGAGGACTGTTACACAAGTTTGTTTTAGGTTCTTTTGTTTCTTTTGAGACAGGGTCTTTCTCAGTTGTTCTGGCTGAATCAGAAATTGCAAATGAACTAAGACGACTTTCAACTTGCAGTGATCCTCCTGCCTCTGTTTCCTAAATTCTGAGACTATAGACAGGTAGCACCGTGACAATCTATCACTTTAGGCTGCCAATGGCAAGAGGGGAAGAGTAGATATTTTTCATCAATGATTTCACCTTTCGAGGAAAAGACAGTGGTAGAGGACATGGCCCAGCTCGTTCCTCCACAAATGTTGAATGGCTCAATCCTTCGTAACAGCAAAAATCTAATAATTTATATACTCTTGAAATATGTAAAAGTGTGACTGGGCACAGTAGTGCACTGGGAATCTGAAGCAGGAGGATCATTTTATGTTTGAGGTTAGTTTGTTCTTGGGTTGAGTTATTGTCTAGCCTGCAGTATATGGAAAGATCATGTTACCAAGGAAAGATAAAAAGTAAGCTAGTGAATATATAAAATAGGTCAAAATTACATGAATATGCAAATAGCATGCAAACCAAAGCTGCAAATGGCACTTTTTATCCTGTCCTTAATGTGATGATTAATTAGTTAATTCAGAAGGGTCTGGTCCTAAACTTGGAATCCTCTAGTCTCTTCAAGGTATTCATATAAATGTTGTATTTCAATGGAAAAGTGGTTTTCTACTGAATCTCCTTTCAGCTCAGACTTCTGCAGTAGATCATCAGAGTAAATTTTCAACCACAGAAATCAGCAAGTACTGCCAATCAAGGCTTTGTCTTATGGTCACAGTACCAAGATATCCCATCTGTGCTTTTGCCTTTGAAGTCCTTTTGCCTATTTGAATATTCTTTGTGGTTATATTTAAGTTACAGTAGCAGAATTCATTAATATGCTTTAGAGAGCAAGAGGTTGAGAAAGCCTAAAATAACAGCTATCTGGTCATTTGGATGATTCAACCCCCAACCACATATGGTCAGCACAACGTGGACTCAATAATAAAGGTTAAGGATTAAACTTTATCTTATAAAGGATTTTTTATAAAAACAATGAAGGCATGAATAAATAATAAATAAAAAGAGGAGGACATTAAAATCAGAGGGTGATGTGATAGGTAATCCTGCAGAAATCAAAGTTGGTGAATGAGGAACACAGGAATCAAGATTCATACTATACATGTATGGAAATTTTCAGTGAACAAGTTAAACAATTAGAAAAGTTCATCTACTTTTGCTGTAGAAAGTAATAGTAAAATGTTAGTGATTTTAATTAAATTTAAAAGTGTACAATATACAGTGCCTTAAGAACAGCACGTAGATGAAGGAAATTTCCTTTCACTGTTACCTGGCTCAGTAAAGAAGTTAAATCTCCAACTCTATTTTGCTCTGTCATTCTTGCCTTACATGTGAATATAGGAGAAAGCAAGCTACCACTTGTGTTTGATTGCACTTGTTCACAATGATGTGACTTCTTGACGGGATCTCACAGCAGTGCAATGCTTATTTTTAATGTGATTTTGTGACATGTTTGTTGGCAATATAATTATATAACCCAAACAATAGATTGTGCAGGTCCACACATCAGGTTTTATGACCATATGCTTACTGGGAAAGAATAAGCAGATTGAGATATAACTCCATTTGTCAAATCAAGATTAAATTGCAGCCATGAGTTATCTTGGAATATAACCATTTCTCAAAAGCCATGAAGGCAAAAAGCATTATGCTAACATTTGGAGTATATGATGAAGGATTTTCTATATTTTATTACGTTTTTAAATTGGGTGCTGTACAACTTTTTATTTCAGTAAAATTTATAGTAAGCATTCATATTATTTTAGAGTTTTCTAGAATAACCGATGTATATTTTATAGACACACAAACATGTGAGTATACACATATACACACTGAGAAATAGAGTATGTGTGGGTGTGTTTGTGTGGGAGAGAGAGAGAGACAGAGACAGAGAGAGAAAGGGAGGGAGAAAGACATGGAAACAGAGAGCAGAAAGCCAAAGACAAAAATAGAACTGGTTCACACAATTGTGAGGGTTGGAAGGCACAGAGTCTTAGTGCAAGCAGATGAGCCACATATATCTGAAAACATTCCTGAAGTAAACTCTCCAATTATTAGACGCATTCCAATATCAAGAAAGCAAGCTACTTTACTCACAGTCTACTGGTGTAAATATTAATTTCTTTTGCAATATGCCTTTACAGAGGTATGCAGAACAATATTTAGCCAAACATCTAACTATCATGTCCTATTTTGACACATAGAACTTGTTACCACGTATAATTTTTGTCTTGAAGTACAAGCTAATCATTTATGCCACAACCCAAAGCTGGCTTAACCTTACTGTGCCTGCCATGCTGTGGTAGGCATGTCTTTTCTCTTAGCTGCTCCCCCCTCCTCTTGTGTAGAAAGGTGCAGAGAAAAGCAGAAGCTCCATCTCTCTTCTGGGTGCTAGCTGGAAGGAATTTCATATTCTGTTTGCTGAACAAGAGCTGTCATTACTAAGTTAGTAACTGGCCCTGGGTTTGTTTAGGAATTAAAGCATAGAAAAGAAACAGGAAGAAACATTGATCTCCTTTCCTGTTCATAACTGCGGAATCATTTGGACAGAGCTGTTTGTATTTCGTTCCTTCTCATGATTCTTTTTGACCATCAGCTTTCACTGATGACTTAATCTTTGCTGAAGAGTTCTGATGAGACCTGATAGGCTAGGGTCATATAGTAAAGGAGTACCTTCTCTAACAGTGGAATAGGGGAAGGGCACAGAAGGGAAGAGGGAGGCAGGGTGGAACAAGGAGGAGATGAGGGAGAGGACTACAACAGAGATACAAAGTGAATAAAATGTAATAAATAATAATAATATAATGATATTTAAAAAAGAAATGAGGCTTCAAGTGGATACAAGATGTATGACTCTGAGAAAGCATAGAAATTTCTATAGTTATGGGTCTTGTGTTATCCTAGATGTTCAGATTTTAAGATTCTCCTGCGCACAGAACTGGAGTATCCTCATAAAGACAACTGCAGTTAACATGGATCTATGGAATTCCCATAGCTACATAGCAAAGAAAACAACATGTAGAAGAGAAATGAGCTCAAACACCCAGGTTTCCTTATCCTTGCTGCACACCTTTCGTAAGATGGCTTTTATAGTTCTTCCTGCCTAATGCGGTTGGTACAATCTTTTTGATTGTGATCATGATCAGAGAAGCATCGTCCCCATGCTCACCTTCCATCACACTGTTTCATTACATGTATGGCCACCTGGCTAGAACATCTGTCACCCTGTTTGATGCCAGATTTTTTCAAAACTTTTGGCAAATTTCCCTTTCCTTCCACACCACTCCAAGGATGTCCCTTTGAAAATTATTTTGATTGCTCTTTCGTTATGGATTTTTTTTTTCGAATGATCACCAAGCAGGTTAATGCCTCCTATTTAGTGGAGCCTTTGGTAACTAATGAGGACAGACTTTAACTTGGTCTTCTTCCATTTGTAGAATGAGAATACATTTTGTGTATTAAAGGGTCACAAAATAGGGTCCTGTCCTGTTTCCTATTTTCTCCTTCTTCCAACGTCTGTCCCATTTGTCTTTCTGAGTGAGGATTTACCATCATACTCAGGGTCCTCCTTCTTGCTTAGCTTCTTTAGGTGTGAAGATTTTAGTATGTTTATTCTATATTATATACCTAGTATCCTCTTATAAGTGAGTATACACCATGTAGGTCTTTCTGTTTCTGGGATAGCTCACTCAGGATGATCTTTTCTAGATCCTACTATTTTTCCTGCAAATTTCATGATTTCCTTGTTTGTAATTGCTAAGTAGTACTCCATTGTGTAAAAGTACCACAATTTCTGTATCCATTCCTCTGTTGAAGGACATGTGGGTTGTTTCCAGGTTCTGGCTATTACTAATAAAGCTGCTACGAACATGGTTGAGAAAATGTCCTTGTTGTGTAATTGAGCATATTTTGGATATATGCCTAGGAATGGACAGGAGCCTATCACAGAGGGCCTCTGAAAGAGTTTACCCAGCAGTGTATCAAAGAAGATGCTGAGACTCATAGACAAACTTTGGGAAGATTGCAGGGAATCTTATGAAAGAAAGGGGAGATAGTAAGACCTGGAGAGGACAGGAGCTTCACAAGGAGAGCAACAGAACCCAAATATCTGGGCACAGGGGTATTTTCTGAGACTGATACTCTAACCAAGGACCATTTGTGGATATAACCTAGAACCCCTGCTCAGATGTAGGCCATGATAGCTCAGTATCCAAGTTTCCCTAGTAAGGGGAAGAGGGACTATCTCTGACATGAACTCAGGGGCTAGCTTTTTGACCACCCCCACCCCTGAGAAGGGAGCCACCTTGCCTGGCCACAGTTAAGGATAATGCAGCCAGTTCTGATGAGACCTGAGAAGCTAGGGTCATGTGGAAGGGGAGGAGGACCTCCCCTATCAGTGGACTTGGAGAGGGGAATGGGAGGAGATGAGGGAGAAACGGTGAGATTGGGAAGGAATGAGTGAGGTTGGTAAAGCTGGGGTACAAAGTGAATAAGCTGTAATTAATATAAAAAATAAAAATTTAATTAAAAATAAAATTAAACTAAAAAGTTATTTTAAAAAAGTCACAAAATATATTCCATTTTTATAGATTTATTATAAATATGAGTTTCTATATATTCCCTTACTTATATACTATTATTAAATTTTGTAAGTTAACAAACACTTAAAAAAACTTTACTTCTTAATTTTTAAATAACTTTATAGAGTATAAAATGAATATTTTTGGATGAGCAATTGGAAGAGCATAAATGAAAATCAGCAATAATTAAAACTCAGAGACAGTTTAAAATCTAGCATACTGTCCTAGCTTTTATGTAATTTGAATGTTTTTGTTTTAAAAACACTTTATCTAATATTCAGGCTATATAAAGAACTGAAGAAGTTAAAAAAACAACAAATCAAGGAATCCAGTTAAAAAATGGGGTACAGAGCTAAACAGAGAATTCTCAATAGAGGAATACAGAGTGTCAGAAAAAAACACTTAAAGAAATGCTCAATATCCTTAGCCATCAGGGAGATGCAAATCAAAACAATCCTGAAATTTCACCTTACACTCATGAAAATGGCTATAACCAAACACTCAAGTGACAAGACATGCTTGAGAAGATGTGGAGAAAGGGGAACCCTCCTCCATTGCTGGTGGGAATATAAACTTGTACAACCACTTTGGAAATCAATCTGGCGCTTTCTCAGACAATTAGGAAGAGCACTTCCTCAAGATCCAGCTATAGCACTCCTAGACATATATCCAAATTATGCTCAAGTACACAACAAGGACATTTGTTCAATCATGTTTGTAGCAGGTTTATTTGTAATAGCCAGAACCTTAAAACAGCCCTGCTGTCCCTCAATGAAGGAATGGATACAGAAATTGTGGTACATCTACACAATGGAATAATGCTTACAGCAATTAAAAACAAGGAAATCATGAAATTTGCAGGCAAATGGTGGAACCTAGAAAAAAAAAAATCATCCTGAGTGAGGTATCCCAGAAACAGAAAGACACACATAGTGTATACTCACTTATAAGTGGATACAAGACATATAATATAGAATAAACATACAAAAATCTGTACACCTAAAGAAGGTGAGCTAGAAGGAAGACCCTGGGTAAGATGATCAATCCTCACTTGGAAAGGCAAATGGGACAGACATTGGAAGAAGGAGAAAACAGGAAACAGGACAGGAGGCTAACACAGAGGGTCTCTGAAAGACTCTACCTAGCATTGTATCAAAGCAGATACTGAGATGCATAAACAAATTTTGGGCAGAGTGCAGGAAATCTTAAGAAAGAAGGGAGAGATAGTAAGACCTGGAGAGTAGAAGAGCTCCACAAGGAGAGCAACAGAACCAAAATATCTGGACACAGGGTTTTTTTTTTCTGAGACTGATACTCCAACCAAGGACTATTTATAGATATAACCTAGAACCCCTGCTCAGATGTAGCCCATGGAAGCTCAGTATCCAAGTTTCCCTAATAAGGGGAACATGGACTATCTCTGACATGAACTCAGGGGCTGGCTCCTTGACCACCTTCCCCAGATGGGGAGAAGCCTTGCCAGGCCACAGAGGAGAACAGTGCAGCCAGTTCTGATGAGACAGGATAAACTAGGGTCAGATGGAACGGGAAGGAGGACATCCCTTATCTGTGGACTTGGAGAGGGGCATAGGAGGAGATGAGGGACGGAGGGTGGGATTGGAAGGAGGGAGGAGACTACAGCTGGAGTACAAAGTGAATAAATTGCAGACTATCAAAGCAGATGTTGAGACTTATTGCCAAACTTTGGGCAGAATGCAGGGAATCTTATGAAAGAAGTGAGAAATAATAGTAAGAGCTGGAAAGGACAGGAGGTCCACAAGGAGAGCAACAGAACCAAAAATATTGAGCACAGGGTTCTTTCCTGAGACTCCAACCAAGTACCATACATAGAGATAACCTAGAACCCCTGCACAGATGTAGCCCATGGCAGTTTAGTATCCAAGTGGGTTCCATAGTAATGGGAACAGGGACTGCTTCTGTCATGAACTGATTGGCCTGCTCTTTGATCACCAACCCCTGAAGGGGGAGCAGCCTTACCAGGCCACAAAGGAAGACAAGACAGTCACTCCTGATGAGATCTAACAGACTAGGATCAGAAGGAAGAAAAAGAAACCCTCCCCTACCAGTGGATTTGGGGAGGGGAGTGTGTGGAGAAAGGAGAGGAAGGGAAAGGTTGGGAGGGGAGGAGGGAGGGAACTAGAGGGGGGATACAAAGTAAATAAAGTATAATTAAAAATAAAAAAGAATGACAAAAAATTTAAAAAAATAAAATAAAAACATAAATGTCAAAAATTCTTATAAAGAATTTTTTTATTATTTTTTTATAAAGAATTTTTTTAAGTAGCATATATTAGTGGCTGAGATTGATGAGGCAAAATCTAGGATCAACTGGAATAACTGCTGTTCAGAAAATCCGTAAAGGAAATAATAGTGTGATAACTAAAAAATATGCAAAAGTGTATTGTAATAAAGATTTGTCATGGTAAACAAAAAAATATCAATTCAAAAGCAGTTAGCCTAGGTTCTATTTAATAGGTCTTTTTTTAATTTTATTTTTTTCTTATCAGTTACATCTTATTAACTCTGTATCCCAGCCGTGTCCCACTCCCTCATTCCCTCCAAATCCCACCCTCCCACCCTCATCTCCACCGTGCCCCTTTCCCAGTCCACTGATGGGGGGGACCTCTTAAATAATGAATGTGAATGCTATTCTGTTAATGCTCCCTATGTTCTCTGTATCACACATTAATAACATGAGGCATTACGAAGAGAAAAAGCTTAGCTAATGAATTAGTAAAGATGATTTAAAATCCTGCTGTTTGGAGTGTAAGTGAAGGTTTTTAAATAAGTAATATTTCAACTGAAAGATTATTAATACATTATAAAATAAACTGAAGAAAATCAGAATACGATCAATTAAATAGGTTATTCTTAGAACTAAATGATTATGTGAGTAAGAAGCTAGTTCTAAAATGATCATGTCCTGAAAGAAAAAAGTTGTAAGCCTGTATAGACATTTAGTTTCAAGAATGATCAAAAGAAAACATACATAATGAGTTAATTGTTGAAAATGAAGGTAAGAGGGGTTGGGGTCAGAAAAGAAACTTACAAAGCAGAAGCATTTGATAGAAGTTGGAGGAAGAGGAAGCTTTTGAGAGGTTGAGCGTAAGGATATTAGAGAATGATATGAGATGCCACAGGGGATACATAACCCCATACCCATGAGCATGTGGGACACACTATTTGAATGAAGGGATATAGCAATAACTACATGAAGAATTCTAGAGTGGGAATGAGTAGAGAGTACTAAGGACAGTTGAGGCTAGTGGTGGGTAGATATGATTAAAATAAGTTACTTAAAAACTTGAGATTTTCAACTCAAATAAGAGGTTGTAATTTTTTAATGCTGTGCATGTGCAGAGTGAAGGGTATCTAAAAACAATGCAGAATTCTTACTTAGAATTTCACAGATGATAGAAAATCAAGTATCACAATACTCAAGTTAGGGTCACAAAGGAGAGTTTTGGTTTTCCCATGGGAATAGAAGAGAGAGCCACAAATTGAGAAGTCAGCAATATAAAAACAAAAAGACCAAAGGGCTGAGAAAGAAATTAGGGAAACAACACCCTTCACAATAGCCACAAATGACATTAAGTACCTTGGTGTAACCCTAACCAAGCAATTCAAAGACTTGTATGAAAAAAAAAATTTACGTCTCTGAAGAAAAAATTAGAAGAAGATATCAGAAGATAGAAAGATCTCCCATGCTCATGGCTTGGCAGGATTAACATAGTAAAAATGGCCATCTTACCAAAAGCAATCTACACAATCAATGCAATTTCCATCAAATTACCAATACAATTCTTTACAGACCTGGAAAGAAAAATTCTCAACTTCATATGGAATAACAAGAAATCCAGAATTGCTAAACCAATCCTCTACAATAAAAGATCATCTGGAGGTATCTCCATCCCTGATATTAAGCTGTACTATAGAGCAATAGTCATAAAAACTGCATGGTAATGGCATAGAAACAGAATGGTGGATCAATGGAACTGAACAGAAGACCCAGAAATAAACCCACATACTTATGGACACCTGATCTTTGACAAAGACACCAAAACCATACAATGGAAAAAAGATAGCATCTTCAACAAATGGTGCTGGTCCAACTGGATGTCTACATGTAGAAAAATGAAAATAGATCCTTACTTATCACCTCACACAAAACTAAAGTCCAAGTGGATCAAAGACCTCTACATAAAACCAGATACATTAAATCAGTTAGAAAAAAAAGTGGGGAATACCCTAGAACTCATTGGTACAGAAGACAACTTCCTGAACAGAACACCAACAGCACAGGCTCTAAGAGCAACGATCAATAAATGGGACCTCATGAAACTGAAAAACTTGTGTAAAGCAAAGGACACTGTCATCAAAACAAAACGACTGCCTACAGATTGGGAAAGAATCTTCACCAACCCTTTATCTGATAGAGGGCTAATATAGAGTATATATAAAGAACTAAAGAAGCTGAAAAGCAGCAAACCAAGTAATCCAAATAAAAAATGGGGAACAGAGCTAAACAGAGAATTCTCTGTAATGAAATATAGAATGGCAGAGAAACACTTAAAGAAATGCTCAACATCATTAGCCATCACGGAAATGCAAATCAAAACCACCCTAAGACTTCACCTTATACCCATCAGAATGGCCAAGATGAAAAACTTGAGTGACGACACATGCTGGAAAGGCTGTTAGAAAGGGAAACCCTCCTCCACTGCTGGTGGAAATATAAACTTGTACAACCACTCTGGAAATCAATCTCGTGCTTTCTCAGACAACTAGGAATAACACTTCCTCAAAATCCAGCCATACCACTCCTAGGCATATATCCAAAAGAGGCTCAAGTACACAATAAGGACATTTGCTCCACCATGTTTGTAGCAGCTTTATTTGTAATAGCCAGAAGCTGGAAGCAGCCCAAATGCCCCTCAACTGAAGAATGGATGTAGAAATTGGGGTACATCTACACAATGGACTATTACTCAGCAATGAAAATTAAGGAAATCATGAAATTTGCAGGTAAATGGTGGGACCTGGAAAGGATCATCCTGAGTGAGCTCTCTCAGAAGCAGAAAGACACACTAGGTATATACTCACTCATACAGACATATAGGATAAACCTACTAAAATCTGTATATCAAGAAACTAATCAAGAGAGAGGACCCTGGCTAAAATTCTCAATCCCCATCCTGAAATGCAAAGAGGATGGACATCAGAAGAAGAAGAAAACAGGAAATAACCTAGGAACCTGCCACAGACGGCCTCTGAAAGGCTCTGCCCTGCAGACTATCAAAGCAGATGCTGAGACTTATGGCCAACTGTTGGGCAGAGTGCATGGATCTTATGTAAGAAGTGGGAAATAGTAAGATCTGGAGTGGACAGGAACCCCACAAGGAGAGCAACAGAACCAGAAATTTGAACACAGGGGTCTCCCAGTGACTCATGCTCCAACCAAGTACCATGCATGGAGATAACCTAGAACCCCTGCACAGATGTAGCCCATGGCAGTTTAGTGTCCAAGTAGATTCCAAAGTAATGGGAAGAGGGACTGCCTCTGACATAATCTGATTGGCCTGTTCTTTGATTACATCCCCCTGAGGGGGAGCAGCCTTACCAGGCCACAGAAGATGACAATGCTGCTACTCCTGATGAGTTCTGATAGACTAAGATCAGAAGGAAGGAGAGGTGGACCTCCCCTATCAGTGGGCTTTGGGAGGAGCATGTGTGAAGAAGGGGATTGGAGGGTGGGATCGGGAGGGGAGGAGAGAGGGACTTATGGGGAATACAAAGTGAATAAAATGTAATTAATAAAAATAAAAAGAAAAAAGAAAAAAAATCTTTCACAAAAATAACAGGAAGATTCTTTCTTAGCAGTGTAAGTACCAAACTCCAAACATTAAACGAAAAGAAGAGGGCTTGGTGGGCCCTTCATTAGCTTGGTGGGCTAATCTTTATACTAGGCCTTGGTGGCCAAGTGAAAGGAATGGTAGCTAGGGACAGTAGGAGCTACACAGTGAATTCTAGGTCATTTTAGAGTACATAGGAGACCCTATCTGAAATCACAAAATGGAGAGCAAACACTGAAATGAACAACAAATTGTATTCAATTGCAATGATGAAGATAGTGCTTTGCAGAGAACACAGCAGTCCTTAAAAAATAAATGTCTCAAAACAACAACAACAACAACAACAAAACAATTCTGAAATTTTGGTACTTTTTCATGATAAAGAGGATTGGAAAAATAAGGAAAAAGATGAATATAAGTGAATAACTGGCTAAAACTGAATCTGTTTTCCATGTTAAAAAAAAAAAAAAGGTGATGAGTGTCCTCTGAGGAAGGGCCCTGTCACCTGTGCTGTGGAGGCAGAGAACCAGGTCTATCCCTCCATTCACTTCTATCCAGCCAGTGGCTTGTTTAAAAAGCAAGCGTAGCAGGCCGATTTTATCACATTGCTCTCATCCCCAAACTGATGTGAGAAACCCAGAGAAAAGGTGGAATGACTTCTTTGGAGACAGAAGAGTGACATGCTTCTCCTTGGCTAAGAGAGAGTTGCAGTTAAGGTCAAACACTTTTTAAGAGTAATTTTGGGTCACAGAGCTCAGGCACCTGACGCTGAAGATAGCTCATGAACAAATAAATTGCTATGGCTGCTTGGGGCACCAGAGGACACTGTCTTAAACAGCTCTGGCTCTGAGCTCAAATTAACTGCTGCATGCTTCTACACATCAGATGATGCATGTGTAAGGCTAGTGTTTCATAGGTTTTCCCACAGGTCCATGGAAAAGGGCCAGAAGCATCAGGAGCAAGGCCAAGGGAGAGAGAGACACACACAAAATTCCTTGCCATAGTAAGCATCAGGACAGTCATATGGGGTCTTTGTCCTATGAGAAAGGGACACATGGAAGGCCCTCCCCACTAATTATCATCCTTGGAAAGCATCTCTGGATCCCACAATGTTCTCATTGAACTCAATGGATAGTCCAGCAGACCTGTCATGTTACATTAGTAACCTTGTTTCCCCTAAGTTTCTCTAAAAACATTTACAGGAAATACCAGAGGCAGACAGAAAAGGTACCAGGCAGCAGCCAAGAATAGAATGTGAGAATGAGAAGAAAGATTTTTTTTTTCTGATATCACCCTGTGTGCTTATTTAGGGCTTCAATAAAAAGGAACCATAAACTAAAACTAAATGTATTTAACAAGAAAACCTTATTATCTCACAGTTCAAGAAACCACATGTCTATAGTCAGGTTTGGTTGGGCCAGCCCCTCTCAAAGAGCTAGAGATCTATTTCACTTATTGAAATTTTCTTGGTACTTTCATGTCAAAATTCACTAATGTCTCTTCAAGGCATCTACCATCGTGTGACTGTTCGTCTACAATTATCCATTTGTATAAAAATATAAGTCATTCTGAAGTAGAATATAGCAAAATTACATTTTAACTTGATATCCTCTTTAATGTCTCTGTGATTTTTTTACAAAGATCCATTCAGGTGAACTGTGGATTAAGATTTATATCTTCCCAGAGAGAGGATACCATTCAAACATTATACCCCCATCAAGGCCCAGTTTTTTTTTAATTTTTTATTAATTACACTTTATTCATTTTGTATCCCCCCATAAGCCCCTCCCTCCTCCCCTCCCGATCCCACCCACCCTCCCCTTTCTGCATGCATGCCATTCCCCAAGTCCAATGATAGGGGAGGTTCTCCTCTCCTTTCTGATCTTAGTCTATCAGTTCTCATCAAAAGTGGCTGCATTGTCCCCTTCTGTGGCCTGGTAGGGCTGCTCCCCCCTCAGGGGGAGGCAATCAATGAGCAGGCCAATCAGATTATGTCAGAGGCAGTCCCTCTTCCCATTACTATGGAACCCACTTGGACACTGACCTGCCATGGGCTACATCTGTGCAGGGGTTCTAGGTTGTCTCCATGAATAGTCCTTGGTTGGAGTATGAGTCTCTGGGAAGTTCCCTGTGTTCAAATTATCTTGTTCTGTTGCTCTCCTTGTGGAGTTCCTGTCCTTTCCAGCTCTTACTATTTCCCACTTCTTACATAAAATTCCATTCACTCTGCCAGTTTTTTATTATGTAGAATATGTAAGCACAAAAGGAAATGACTGATGTACAAACAAAGAAAATTACTTAATGTTTTTGGATTATCATAGAACAGAAGGAAGGTGATGCTGCTGGCATTTTCAAGTGGTTTCAGGATAATTACAGGCAGTTCAGGAGGTGTATGTAGGCCACTCAGCTTCTCAGGTCAAAACAGGTAGAGCACAAGCCTAGCCAATGGAGGAAGGAGAACTGATGGCAGAGCTTCATGGCAAAACACTTGACCAGCACAAATGAGATACTCAGTTTTAAAGTGCTGGATTTCAAAAAAGAAAAAGAAGAAAGAAGTTCCACAAACCACACAGCCTGGTACAGAAAAGCACGGATTGGTGAACTGTGTCTTCTTGAGGACTTGATTATATGGACTACTGATGGCTTGCACCAATACTAACTAAGCAGCTGGATGGTTGTGCTCATAAAAGTCACACAGGAAACATTAGAGAAGTTCATCTTCTGCAAAGAGGGCAGACAACCAAAAACACCACAGAATTTTAGTGTCAACCATGGTGTTTGAGTGGATTTTGTTTTTTGCCTTTTTTTCTTGCTGTAATCAGTATTTAAGTGTTTGAGAGTGAAGAAAAATAATGAAAATATAAGAAATAAGAAAAATAATATGAAATAATAATAGAAAATAAGAAAAATAGTAGAAAAAATTATATTAATATGTCAAAATCCAAACCTATTTGGAGTTTGATGGATATAGCTTTGAGCTTTATTTCTGACAAAGTACAGTATATGCTTATAAGTGAAATTCTGGTGCCCATCATTTAAAAATGGCTCTGAAAGCCTCTGCAGTATAGACTGTCAAAGCAGATGCTGAGCCTGATGGCCAATGATGGGCAGAGTGAATAGAATTTTATGTAAGAAGTGGGAAATAGTAAGAGCTGGAGGGGACGGGAACTCCACAAGGAGAGCAACAGAACAAGAAAATTTGAACACAGGGAACTTCCCAGAAACTCATACTCCAACCAAGGACTATTCGTGGAGATGACCTGGAACCCCTGCACAGGTGTAGCCCATGGCAGTTCAGTGTCCAGGTGGGTTCCATAGTAATGGGAAGAGGGACTGCCTCTGACATAATCTGATTGGCCTGCTCTTTGATCACCTCCCCTTGAGGGGGGAGCAGCCTTACCAGGCCACAGTAGAGGACAATGCAGCCACTTTTGATGAGAACTGATAGACAAAGATCAGAAAGGAGAGGAGAACCTCCCCTATCATTGGACTTGGGGAATGGCATGCATGCAGAAAGGGGAGGGAGGGTGGGATCGGGAGGGGAGGAGGGAGGAGCTTTTGGGGGGATACAAAATGAATAAAGTGTAATTAATAAAAAATTAAAAAATGGCTGAGATAATTGTCCTATAAAAAATCAAAATATTAGAGGGAAATGAGTTATCTAATATCCTACTTGATGCACAGTAAATGCTCAATTAAATAGCTATTTTTGTTGTTATTATTCATCTGTCTTAATATCAAAAGTCTTATCATCAGCATTATCTGTGCTTAAAGTGTGTGTGTGTGTGTGTGTGTGTGTGTGTGCACATGCACATGTGTGTAAGTGCCTACAGAGGCCAGAAGTGGGTGTCATATGTGTTGGAGCTCAAATTATGGCTGTTATGAGCACCCAATGTATTTCCTAAGATTTGAAGTGCTCTTTAAACTGAGACATTGCTCCAGCTCCATATTATAATTTTTGAAGTTAAGAAGACAGTTGAACCTAGCATAGCTATTCTCTGAGAGGCTCTACTCAGCAGCAGATCAAAGCAGATACTGAGACTCACAGCCAAATAATAGGTGGAGTGCATGGAGCCTTGTGGAATACTGGGGGGAAGGATAGCAGAACCTGGAGAGGACAGGAGCTCTACAAGAAGCTCTACCAACAGAGCCAACTAACCAGGGTCCAAGGGTGCTTGTGGAGACTGAATCACCAGCTAAGGACCATACATGGAAAGGACCTAGGCTCCCTGCACATATGTAGCCCATGGCATCTTGGTCTTCATAAGTCCCTTAATAAAAGAAGCTAAAGCTATCTCTGACATGGACTCTGTTGGCTGCTTTTAGATCACTTCCCTGAGTGTGGCCTTGCCAGGCCAAAGGAGAAGAGGATGCACTCAATCTTGATGTGTCTTGATACGCTGGGGTGGGTTGGTTGGGAAGGGGAACTCCTCTTTTCTGAGAAATAGGGGGAAGAGGGAAGGAAGATGGGACAGGGAGGAGAGGACAGGAGAGGAAAATGAGTTGTTGGGAAAATAGAGCAGTTCATCATGATCTTATTTTCTATTGTAAATTATGTTATGTTAAAAGTTGCCACAAAATCAGCCATGTAAAAGAATGCATGTGTATCATTTGTCTATTATTTTTCAATTATTCAGGATTCTAGGCATGCTGACATCGGTCTGTGATCACATCATAGGCTACTGTGGAGGTGTGCTTCCACTTTACTCTCATCTAAAGCCTTGAGAAGAAGCCACTTCCAAGATGAATCGCAGTGTATAGCTCATTTTGTTGAAGGTGCATGATCTAGGACCAGCAAGTACTGCTGACTTCCACTAAAGGTGGCTTCATATCCTGATATCTACACTTCGAAGAAACCATCCCAAATTATTACCTCCATGCTGGATCCTCCATCACAGCTTCCATCTTGCTTCACCAAGATGACAATATGTTTCGGGCTGACGTTTGCTAAGACAGAATATTACATAAAACAGTGTGCTCACAGGAATCACACCTCATTTTCTTATTCATTTTGCAGGGTTAGACTCAAGTCACATGTCCACTCACCTTCAAAAGGAAGAGTTCATACAAAGGTGAGAAGGCCACAAGCCAGAACTAACTGTGCAGCACTGCAGGTGCTGTCTGCAACAGCTGTGACAGACTTCATTAAAATCACTGCTGTGGCATTTTCTTGCTTCCTCTTACAAAGGTGTATAAATATATGTACTTCATTCCATTGATAATATTAGCTTTACTCCTCAAGGTAGGTTAGAAAAATTAAAGATGGGAGTGGTACTCACTACAACCTTGCATTAAAATAAAAACAAAAACACAGACCATGTGTATGCGAAACAAAACAGAAAAATTCAAAACTGTTTCCAAAATAAGAAGCTACAGAAAAATAAAATAAAACTTGCTATCAATATGTCTTCCTTATTGCTGGAGTAGAAAACTCAGAAATATTTAGTTCCCTAGTTTAACCATACATGGTTTCAGGAGAAAGTTCATAGGAAGAAACAAGCATAAATGGAAACTATTTGTAACTAGGGATGTTTAAACTCATGCTGTGTACCAGCACTAAAGTGGCATTTCATTTTCAATCTACTGGATTGAGTACACAGGAGGCCTCCCAGGCAGTGAACTAGGGACAAAAGGTAGAGAAGGATAGTGAAATCCACACTGATACCTGATACCGGACTTCCAAGAAATGGCACACTGATTCAAAGATCTCTCCAGCCATCCCAACTATGTCTTTAACTTTTCATCTCCTTATACTGTTGTTTTTCCTCAAAATTCTTTTCCTTACAAGGAACTCTGCTGTGAATCTGTTTATAATCTTTCTTCCCAACTGAAAGGTAAAGGAAGTGTCTGACTACTTCACCTATAAGTTTCTAAATTTAGAACAGAGCCTAGCAGATAGAAAATAAAGTGCTCATTGAAGAGATGAATATAATGGCTAAGGCTATTTTTTTTATACACACTCTCTCTTTTCCTCTCCCTCCACCCCCTCTGTTTGTGTGTGTGTATGTGTTTATATGTGTGTGTGTGTGTGTGTGTGTGTGTGTGTATTATAGAGGTAACCTTAATTTTTGAGACATTTGGTGACCTTAATTTTTAAAACAGGTTCTTTCACTGAACCTGAAACTCATATATTCAATTAGATTGGCTATCTGGTGAGCCCCATGGATGGGATCCTGACTCTGCCTATGCCTCTCTGCTTCTGCCTCTCTGCCTCTGCCCCTCTGCCCCTCTGCCCCTCTGTCCCTCTGCCTTTGCATCTTCCTCCTAGTGCTGGGATTTCAAATACATATAACCATATCTAACATTTTTTTATGTGGGTTTGGGAATTAAACTCAGATCTCCATGCTTGTGTGAAGGCACTTTACTCAATAAACCAACTCCCTAACCTCATAAGCTACTGTTCTGAACCATGTCTTGGATCAGTTTAAATGAGGCTGCGAGCTCTTGGAATTTTCTATCTTTGTTATTCAATGACCTATTTCTTAAGATATGGTGAATTTTCTTTAAACATAAATCACTAATTCCTTATACTCTAATCCATAGAGAGATTGCCATAGATATAATTTAGATGAAATCCACTCAGTCTGTTTAATCGCCTTAAAAATAGAGATCCAAGCTGACTACAAAACACTAATTCAAAAGAATTTCATCAATGGGAAGGAAATATTGTTCACCATGTATGCTTGCAAAGTATCCGTTTTAATTTAACTGTAGTTACATATCTTAATTTCAAGGACAACTGAAACTTTCCCTCAACTTCTAACTTCTGCCTTTGGTTCCTGGGAAAAAATATCACTACAAGCAATGGAAAAATTTAAAAGCTTTAGCTCAAGGACTGAGATGGAAAAATTCAAAATAACAGGGTACAGGTGACATATATTGTGCTGAATTACAGCTTCAAACCTCCTGCAGTGCAAGGAATCTGCTGGTTCAGCACAGAAAGCTCCAGAGGCAAAATTAGGCAAATTGCTGCCAAAGTCTTACTGAACTAAGTCCATGGAAACATCTCCAGAGATGGCAAGGTCCAGAAAACTAAACAACAGAAAAACACATACTATTTTCAGATGTCCCTGTCTTATTACATCCAGTACTGTTATTATCATGATTGATTTGACTTAGTACTCCCAGTTGAAGTAAGAATGACTTCTCTCAAAATATACTTGACAAAATAATCAAGATTAAGATTTATAAACTTCCAACAAAGCAAATCCTATTTATATTTAAAAGAGCTAAAATTAAGTCTTTAATGGATTTTAAATTAAATAAAATCAAAATACACTAAGTCTCTCCATCAACATTCATTCTCCTTTTACCTTATTTGGCTCCTAGTCCTCTGAAGTTAATTTTTTCAAATTATTTATCTTACAGCAAGAAAATTCCCAGAAGTAAAGTGAAGATCAGTTTTGTTTTTTTTCCTAAGAATGCGTTGTGATCAACCAGTTGTTGTAAAACCAATTTATTACTTTATGGTTTATATAACCAAATATAAGGCAAAAGTTCACAATAGCACACATATACTAAATTTAACTATCATCTGAAATGTACTGATTATTTTATACACACATGCATATTTCATTCAAATATATATCACATTGAAATAAGTATCATATGGAAAATATTTTGTCATAGAATCTGTACTTTTTATCATATGAAATGTGTTCTTTGGAAGGATTTTGAGCCAGATGTTTTAAAACAGAGGTGAATGACCCTCACCTGAAACTGGCTTTAATACCACCTGACACACTGATGCAGTGTCAGAAGCCCAGAACCTCACATTTTTTTTTATCCATAATGGTGATAATAGTGCTTGTGAATTAGAATATCAGGGTATTAGAACATGTAAGTAGGTGCAGAAAGTATAACAATAAAACGAACCCTCCTTCAACATAAAAAAAAAAAAAACTCTACAAAGCTACTATATTTTTAATGTGTCAATTTTTTCAGGATAAAACACAACATAGAGAAATTTATAATAACTTTGCTATTTACCAATATTAAACTATCTAAATTGGAAGTCAAGAAAGCAAGCCTGTCTCCAAATTCTAAAGTAAATAAACAAACTCTTTATGAATAAGTTTAATTGAAGAGTAGAAGATATCAACAACAAAAGTGATACCAAGTACCACGAAAAGAAACTGAAGGAAATACAAAGAAATTGAAAGACTTCCTATAATGATGGGTTAGAATAATTTACACTACTAAGATACTCATACTGGACTAGGAGATAGCTTAGTATGTAAAATTCTTGCTGCACATAAGAATCTGAGTTCTGATCCCTAGCACCTATGTAAAAGTTGGACATAGTAACACTTGTCTATAACCCCAAAACTGGGTTGGGGTAAGGATAGGCAGGACAGGCAGATCTTTGGAAATTTCTGGCTAGCCAGTTAAGTTAGCCAAATTCCTCAACTTCAGGTTCTGTAAAAGAACCTGTCTCAAAAAAACAAAACAAAACAAACAAACAAACAAACAAACAAAAAACAGAGGAAAGGGAATGAAGAATAGAAAATATAAAGTACACTCAATATTGACCTCTGACCTTCACATACATCATCACACACATTTACATAGACCTGAATGTACATTGTGCAAGTATACACATGAATGCTTGAACACTTCCATCCCCACACAATGTTCATGCTTTTTATAGTAACTTAAAAAATTTAAAATACAATGCTACTTATCTATCTACAAATTCAATATACTTTCTTTCAAAATATAATTTTATATTCACATAGACACACAAAAATACCTAATAACTGAAGCAAATGAGAAAGAAATAAAGTGTGAATCATCATGCTTTTAGATTTTATAATATACTACAAATGTACAGGAACTAAAACAGCATGATGTTAAGAGCATTCACTGAATGAGGAAAATCCTCTTTAAAAAATGAAGCCAGGACACCATATGACCACACACAAAATAATAAAATTGTTCTCATATCTGCCATCATCAATACAATCACCTCAAAATAATTTAAAGGCTAAATGGAAGATCTGAGTCCATGAAACTAGTAGAGAAAACGTGATAATGACTGAAGACATTGGAATTGGCAACGACCTTTAGGATCAGACTTCAAAGAACAGGAAATGGAAGTACTTAGATCATGTCAGAGTGAAATGCTGGACAGCAATGGACACACAGAAGAAGCAGTCTATTTAGTGGAAGAAATAGTTAGAAAATACACATTTAAAAGAAGATGAATACAACTTTTCTGCCTTTTCATCTTCTGGTTGTGTACGAAGGAAAGACTTCCTCATCCCCTGCCACCTGGGACAGGGAGAGTTGTCACTGTCCCTCACAGGCTGCAGCACTTGGAAGAATGGGCCCTGCACCTTGCTTGGGCAGCAGAGTAGAGCTATCCTGCTTGTGCAGGTTACAGATGAGCCAGCCACAAGGGCATGTGAGCAAGGGAGCTGGTCCAGCCCCTTGCCTGGCTGTGCACCTTACCTGGGCAGTACAGTAGAGCTAGTTCTGCTGATGTGAGCATGGTCAGGCAGCACTGAGGGATTGAGAGCATGAGAGCTCTCCCCCTTGACAGCTGTAGCATAGGATGAAGTAGGTTGGACAGTGATGAGAGCTTGCTCTGATAGTGTGGGTGTGGGCAATCTACCAGGTTGACCATCTCAGATAGCACTCATGCCCAAATCCAGGGCATTGAGTTGGCCCACCCCAACATCTACCCCGTTGATGAACTGCTAGAACACATGAAGGGGCTGGTAGTGTAGATATAAAGCTTCAGGGTTTCTGTGGTACAGGGCAACAATGAGATATGCAAGAGGAGTTCCAGTGAGAAACCAGTATTGACTTAATAGCCTTGAACCAGACAATGACTCATTGTAATGAATATGTGCAAGCAAAGAAGTATGAACAAGAAAATATACTGTGGAACACTATAAGACACAAAAGCTATCACAACAAGATAATGTTTTTTTGACAGGAGAGTTTGCAAGGGCAGAGGGTGGGTTGAAAGGGACAGAGGGAGGAGTGACATTTTTGTGCATGATGTGAAATTCACAAAGAAGCAGAATAATTTTAAATAAAAAGAAAGATGAATAAGTTAAGTCACATGGGCTGGCCAAGCTCTCCACAAGAGCCATACGCTAACTACAGCGCCAGTGTCAGACACGAAAAACATACTTTCAAAGTGTTGGTTAGATTACAGGTGACTCACTAAAAAAATATAGTATAGTGCTTTTGCTCTTGTTTGCCTTTCAGCCCAATAACAGCTTAGAACTCAGATGATTGGAGCCCAATCTATACTGACAGTTTCCCTCCTGCATCCTAGCTTCCATAGTACCAAAAGGAACAATGAAAACTGCCAAGGGAGGGAAGCAATTAATCATCCTACCAAGCTATGACGTGTGTGGACCACAATGATGGGACCTGAAAGATATTTATGAAGGTACAATAGTGTCAAAAGTTGGTAGTAACCAAAGCTATCTAATTAGACTTAGGGACAACTCAAAGAGAGGGATATTACGCATGGTACTAGAAACTTAGATAGCTACCTGGTACTAATGAGGTCATGGATTGTGGAAGAAATCTACTAGCACCATTTAGATCATAATTCTTTTTCCCTTGTTTTTCAAGTTGTTTATTATTATTATTATTATTATTATTATTATTATTATTATTTTACAATTTGTTTACTTTGTATGCCAGTTGTATCCCTTTCCCTCATCTTCTCCTGGTCGTTCCCTCCCACCCTCCCTTCCTCTTCCTCTCATATTCCTCTCCCATAGTCCACTGATAAGGGAAATCCTCCTTCCCTACTGTCTGATACTAGCCTATCAGGTCTCATCAGGAACGCCTGGAACCTCTTTCTCTTTCAGCTGGCTAGGTCACCCCACAAGGGAGAAGTGATCAAGGATCAGGCAACTGAGTTCCTCTCAGAGACTGTCCCTTCTTCTCTTACTAGGGAATCCACATGCAGACTGTGGTGTCCATGGGCTACATCTGAGAAGGGGGTCCAGGTCTTTAATTGACATAAGACATAAGTATCTGCACTCCTCCCTGATCCCAGCTTCTTTTGACTTTGTTGGTCCCCCTGTGGGGCTCTTGTCTCTTCTAGGTCCCACCACATTTCCCTTCTTCCATAAGACTCCCTGCACTCTGTCCAAAATTTGTCTGTGAGACTCAGCATCTGCCTCAATCCCCTGCTGGGTAGAGTCTCTCATAGGACATCTGTGGTAGGCTCTCTTCCTGTTCCCTGTCTTCTGACACTTCCAGTCTCTATCCTGTTTTCCCATCTGAATGTGAATTAACTTCAAGGGTCCTCCTTGATTTTTACTTTCTTTAGGTCTGTAGATTTCAGTATGCTTATCCTATGTTATATGGCTAATACTCACTTATAAGTTAGTATATATAATGTGCATCTTTCTGCTTCTGAGTTGTCTCTCTCAGGATAATCTTTTCTAGTTCTGTCCATTTGCCTGCAAATTTCATGATTTCCTTGTTTTGAATTGCTGAGTAGTATTCCATTGTGTAAATGTTCCACAATTTCTTGTTTTTTCTTTATTAATTAAACTTTATTCACTTTGTATCCCCCCATGGTTCCCTCCCTCCTCCTGTCCCAATCCCAACCTTCCTCCACCCTCTGCATGCATGCCCCTCCCCAAGCCCACTGATAGGGGAGGACTTCTTTTCCTTCCTTCTGATCCTAGTCAATTAGGTTTCATCAGGAGTGGCTCATGTCTTCTTCTGTGGCCTGGTAATGCTGCTTCCCCCTCATGGGAAGGTAATTAAAGAGCAGGCCGATCAGTTCATGTCAGAGGCAGTCCCTGTTCTTATTACAATGGAACCCACTTGGATACTTAACTGCTATGGGCTACATCTGTGCAGGGGTCTTAGGTTATCTCCATGCATAGTCCTTATACATCTTCTAAGGTTAATGGAGGAAGTAAATAAAATGTGTAAAGAATTAGGGGAAGATATAATAAAACAGATTATGGTCATCCATAAAGAAATACAGGAAGATGCAGCCAAACATTTTGTGTCACTGAAAGAAATAAAAGAAACGGAGGAACGTTCAAACAAACAGCTGAAGGAATTGAAGGAAAAACAGGGAAATACAGTCAGACAGGTGAGGGAAATCAACAAACCGGTTCAAGGTCTGAAGATAGAATTGGAAGAATTAAAGAAAACACAAATGGAGGAAATCTCAGAGAGGGAGAACCTAGGAAAGAAAACAGGAACTACAGAGGTAAGAATAATCCACAATTTTTATATCCATTCTTTGGTTGAGGGACACTAGTTTTTTTTTTTTTTTTCCAGATTCTGGCTATTACAAATAGAGCTGCTACAAACATGGTTGAACAAATGTTCTTATATGATTGAACATCTTTTGGGTATATATGCCCAGGAGTGGTATAGCTAAGTCTTGAAGTTGCAGAAAATTCCAATTTTTTGAGAAAGCACAAGTATGATTTCCAAAGTGGCTGTACAAGTTTAAATTCCTACCAGCACTGGAGAAGGGTTCCAATTTCTCCACATCCTCTCCAGCCTTTGCTGTCTCTTCAGTTTTTTTTTTTTTATCTTATCCATTCTTTTTTTTTTTCAATTCCCACACTTTATTTTTTTTTTGTTTTTAGCTTTTTTTTTTTTTTTTTACTTTTTTTTAATTTTTATTTTTAGTTACATTTTGTTAACTCTGTGTCCCAGCTGTATCCCGCTCCCTCATTCCTTCCCCAACCCCACACTCCCTCCCTGGTCTCCTCCCTGCCCCTTTCCAAGTCCCCTGATAGGGGAGGACCTCCTCCCCTTTCATCTGACCCTGTTTTATCAGGTATCTTCAGGGCTGGCTGCAAAGTCCTCCTCTGTGGCCTAACAGCCTGCTCCTCCCCTGGGGGGGGGGGGGCAAACAGCCTGCCCTTGAGATCCTGTTAGAAATAGTCCGTGTTCCCCTTACTTTGGAAAACTACTTGGTTACTGAGCTACCACAGGCCACATCCGAGCAGAAGTTCTAGGTTATATCCATAGATGGTCCTTGGTTGAGTGTCAGTCTCAGAAAAGACCCTGTGCCCAGATATATTTGGTCCTTGTAGAGCTCCTATCCTTTCCATATCATACTAACTTCCCTTCTTTCATATGATTCCCTGCACTCTGCCGAGGGTTTGGTTATAAGTCTTAGTGTCTGCTTTGAAACACTGCTAGGTAGAGTCTTTCAGATGCCTTTTGTGGTAGACTCCTGTCATAAGTTCAATGCACATCCCATTTGTCTTTCTAAATGAGGATTAATCACCTTCGCCTGTGTCCACTTTCTTGATTATATTCTTTAGGTGTGTAGATTTCATTATGTTTATCATGTCTTGTAGGTCTATATAAGCGAGTATATACCAAGTTTGTCTTTCTCCTTCTGGGATACTTCACTCAGAATGATCTTTTCTAGATCCCACCACTTGCCTGTAAATTTCATGATTTCCTCCTTTTTGATTGCTGAGTAGTATTCCATTGTGTAAAAATACCACAATTTCTGTATCCATTCCTCCGTTGATGGACATCTGGGTTGTTTCCAAGTTCTGGCTATTACAAGACAGAATCTCAGTGTTGTTTTAATTTGCATTTCCCTGATGAATAAGGACGTTAAACATTTCTTTAAGTGTTTCTCCACCATTCGATATTCCTCTATTGAGAATTCTCTGTACAGTTCTGTACCCCATCTTTTAATTGTAATATTTGGTTTGTTGGTGTTTAATTTCTTGAGTTCTTTATATATTCCAGATATTAGTCTTGTCATATATAAGGTTGGTGAAGACGTTTTCCCAGTCTGTAGGCTGTTGTTTGTTCTGTTGACAGTGTCCTTTGCTTTACAGAAGCTTTTCAGTTTCATAAGGCCCCATTTATTGATTGTTGATCTTAGAGCCTAAGCTCTTGGTGTTCTGTTCAGGAATCTGCCTCCTGTGCCAATGAGCTCCAGGCTCTTCCCCATTTTTTCTTCCAACAGATTTACTGTGTCTGCTTTTATGTTGCAGTCTTTGATCCACTTGGACTTTACTTTTGTGAAAGGTGATAGATGTGTATCTATTTGTATTTTTCTACACGTAGACATCCAGTTAGATCAGCACCATTTGCTGTGTTTTTCTTTTTCATAGTATGATTTTGGGGTCTTTGTGAAAAAATCAGGTGTCTCTAGCTGAGTGGGTTTATTTCTGGGTCTTTAATTTGATTCCATTAATCCTCCAGTCTGTTTCTATGCCCAAACCATGTCGTTTTTATTATTGTTGCTCTATAGTATAACTTGAGCTCTAGGATAGAGATAGCTCTGGAAGATTTTTATTGTACAGGCTAGTTTTTGCTATTCTGTTTTTTTTTTTTTTCATATGAAGTTGAAAAATTGTTCTTTCGTAGTCTGTAAAGAATTATGTTGGTATTTGGATGGGAATTATATTGAATCTGTAGATTGCTTTCGGTAAGACAGCCATTTTTACTATGTTAATTTTACCAATCCATGAGCATGGGAGATCTTTCCATCCTCTGATATCTTCTTCAATTTCTTTCTTGAGAAACTTGAAGTATTTTGTTTGTTTTGTTTGTTGTTGGTGTTTTACACAAGTCTTTCACTTGCTTGGTTAGAATTATACCAAGGTTTTATTTATTTATCTATCTATTTATTTATTCATTCATTACAATTTCTTCACTTGAGAGGCTGTGGACCCTCCTTTGTCTCCTCCCAGTCCCATAATCCCTCTTTCTTCTCCCACTATGCTGCTCCCCTAGTCCACTGACAGGGGTGGTCCTTCTCAGCTTCTATCTGACCCTAGCCTATCAGGTCTCATCAGGACTGGCTGCATTGTCTTTTTTAAATTTTTTTATTAATTACAGTTTATTCACTTTGTAACAAAGGTATAGCCTTCTCTTCCATCCCCTTCCACTCGGTTGGTGGGAATTGAACTCATGGCCTCTAGGAAGAGCAGACAGTGTTCTTAACCCCTGAGCAGTTTCAATGCTCAGGGAGGAGCAGCGTTACCAGGCCACAGAGGAAGACAATACAGCCAGTTCTGATGAGACTTGATAGACTAGGGTCAGAGGGAAAGGGAGAGGACCTCTCCTACCAGTAAACTCAGGGAGAAGCATAGGAGGAAATGGGAGAGCAAGGTTTTATTATTTTTTAATTTTTTTTGTTTGTTTGTTTGTTTTGTGGTTATTTCCCTATTTTCTTTCTCAGCTCTTTTGTCTTTTGTATACAGGAAGGCTACTGATTGTTTTGAGTTAATTGTGTATCCAGCCAGGTCAGCTGTAGGGGTTCTCTGGTATAATTTTTGGGGTCACTCATGTTTACTATCATATTTGTGAATATTGATCCTTTGACTCCTTCCTGTTCTATTTATCTGCTTTATCTGCTTTAGTTGTTTTATTGCTCTAACTACGACTTCCAGTACTATATTGAAGAGACACAGACAGAGAAGACAACCGTGCCTTGTCCCTGATTCCAGTGGTACTGATTTAAGTTTCTCTCCATTTAGTTTGATGCTGGCTATAGGCTTGCTGCATATTGTCTTTACTATGTAGCTATGTGACTTGTATTCCTGATCTCTCCAAAACTTTAAATATGAAAAGGTGTGGATTTTATTAAATACTTTTTTAGCATCTAAGGAGATGATCATGTGCTTTTTCTCCTTTAGTTTGTTTGTTTGTTTGTTTGGTAGATTACATTGATAGATTTCCATGTATTGAATGACCTCTGCATGCCTAGGATGAAGCCTACTTGGTCATGGTGGATTATAACTTTGATGTGTTCTTGGATTCATTTTGAAAGTATATTGTGAATATTTTTGCATCGATGTTTGTAAGAGAGATTGGTCTAAGATTCTCTTTTTATTGTTGGGTGTTTGTGTGGTTTAGATATCAACCTTTCTGTGGCCTCATAGAATGAGTTTGTTAATATTCCTTCCTTTTATGTTTTGTGAAATTGTTTGAAGAGTATTGGAACTAACTCTTCTTTGAGCTTTAATAGAATTCTGTTCTGAAATCACCTGACCCTGGGCTTATTTTGGTTGGGAGACTTTAGATGACAGTTTCTATTTCTTTACAGGATATAGACCTATTTAATTTAATTACCTGACATTGATTCAACTTTGGTAAATGGAATATATCAAGAAAATTGTCCATTTCATATAGATTTTTAAATTTTGTTGTTTATAGTCTTTTGAAGTAGGACCTAATGATTCTTTGGATCTCCTAATGTCTGTTGTTTTGGCCCCCTTTTCATTTCTGATTTTGTTGATTTGGATAGTGTTTCTATGCTTTTTAGTAAGTTTGGCTAAGGGTTAATTTTTTTTTTTAAGAACCAGCTTTTGTTTTCACCAATTCTTTGAATTGTTTCTAACTTATTGATTTCTGCTTTGAGTTTGATTATTTCTACCTGTTTACTGCTCTTGGTGTGTCTGCTTTTTATTTTTATTTTCCTAGTGCTTTCATGTGTGGCATTAAGTTGCCTGTTTGTGTTTAAGGTTCTATGTTCTTCAGGTTGGGAAAATTTTCTTCTATAATTTTCTTGAAAATATTTTCTGTACCTTGGAGCCTGGAATCACCTTTATTTCTATTCCTTTTATTCTTAGGTTTCTTCTTTTCATGGTGTCCTCAATTTCTTGGATGGTTTGTGTCAGGAACATTTTCTTTGTTATGCTTTCTTTGAGAGATGTATTGATTCTGCAATTGTATCTTCTAAGCTTGAGATTCACTCCTCCATCTCTTGCATTCTGTTGGTGAGGCTTACCTCTGTGGTTCCTGATCTTTTCTCTAAGTTCTCCATCTCCAGGGTATTCTTGGTTTGTATTTTTTTAATTGATTCTAATTCTGTTTTCATGTCTTGAATGATTTTATTCAATTTCTTCACCTGTTTGATTGAATTCCTGTCTGTCCACAATAGCCTCTATTTGTTTCTTCATTTCATCTTTATGTGCTTCTAATAACTGCATAATCATAGGTTTAAGATAATTTTCCTTTGTTTCAGCTGCATTAGAATATCCACTGATTTGGGAGGATTCTGGTGAAGTCATAATGTCCTGCTTTCTGTTGATTGTATACTTACACTGGCCCCTAACCATCTGGTTATTTATAGCCTTGACTGTTTGTTCCTGGAACCTGTACTACAGACTGGGTGCACCTCTCTTTAGAGTCTGGAGTAGTCTACAAGAAGGTGAGAGATATCCAGGGGCTCTTGAATGGGTGCTGGAGATTCAGGTGCAGCCAAAGAAGGAAGGGGCAGTCTGCTGAGTTCACTGTCTCACTTGCCTCACTGTTTGTGAACCAGGTAGGACAGGCAGCTGGGGAGCAGGCCAAAAGATCTTGAGCTTATAACTTCTCCATTTCCCCCAACAGGTCTCCTTGGGTTGGAGGACAATGGGACTTTGATTCTGTGCCCAACTCACCTCCACTGGATTCATGGCCTTTGATGGCTCACTCCTGTCATAATTCTTAACTACATTCTAAATACTATCCTTATAACCATAAATAAATGTAAAAACCACCCCTCATCAAAAAAGATGCTTTCACAAATAGAGGTCATCACAGAAAACCAAAATTGGGTGCAACACAGGGATCAATGAATTCTGAGAAGCGCCAGCACCAATGAATTTATCTATATCACAGCACTTGCATTTATGGCTGAGTGAGAGGGTGTGGAAAAACTGTAAAAGGCACAATACCGTGAAATTTTCTGTGAAACAGTTTCTCATAGAATGACTGCATAAGCATGGTTGGAACAATAGTAGTATCAAAGGACATGTTATTGTTGAAGAGAGAAGAAAATTGAGGAGTACCATCCACAGACAAAAAAAAAAAAAAACAAAAAACAAAAACAAAAACAAAAAAAAAAACTATCGGCAACTCTTAACTGTTGGAAAAGTAGAATTAGCCTTTCTCAAGAATAAGTACCCTTATTGGTCATTCAATATAGCATGATTAGCATTGAAAACATATAAAAAATGAACTCAGTAGGTTGTATGTATATATGTGTGTGTGTGTGTGTGTGTGTGTATGAGTATATCTGTGTGTATACATACATATATGCATTTTATATACATGCATATATATGTTTAGGTAACAAATACGATCATAGAAAAATAGGGTACAAACTTGAGAGCTGAGTGCATTAGTTAGAGGGGTTCCTGAGAGAGTAATTGGGACTGAAGGAAGGAAAGGGAGAAGTGATATAATTTTATTTCAATGAAAAATATTTAAAAAAGAAGGTTGGATATCCAAAATACATAATGAACTCAAACAACCCAATCACAAATCTTCCAAATAACCCTGTTTTAAAATTTAAAAAAACATGCTGTTTAAAAGAAAAAAAATTACCTTGAATATTTTTAACGCAAATCAAGTGTTTCTGACAGATGTATTTATCTTGACTTGGATATTAAATATATCAAAACATGTTTACTTGTCACAATGTATATAATTTTAATGAATCATCTAAAACCAATTAAAAAGATTAAACACAAGTTTGGGGAAAGAACAAATTCAGTTCTGATCTCATAATCACTTGCTTTCATCTCAGACCTGCTTCATCCAAATATTAGTTGCATTTTGAGGGGGAAGAAGAAAGAATTGGCAGAAAATTTAAAACGTTGGTCAAAATAACACCCTAAATCCTCCTCACCTAGTATAGCAAAGTAGCAGGTCTCCAGTAGCCTGTGCCCACAATGAGCTTTACTAGCATCAGACTGTGATCTGGGAGCCAGCACGAGAGAATGCAAAGATGAGTCATGATCCTCATGAATCATATTTTAAAAGGCTAACTCATAAATACCTAGCATCTGTGTGAAATTTGAAACCGTTTAAATCCTCTGTGTCCTCAAATGTCTCTCCACTGAACTCATTCAAATTTGTTTTCTGGAGAATCCATCTGCAATTTGAGCTGTGCTGAGAGAAGATCACAGTAGTATTCTAGAATTCATATTTGCTTTACAGAGACATCTCAAACTGAGAGCCAGTAACAATGAGAATTCCCTTCTTCACAACATCAGATGTTGGATAATTCATAAACAGCCATCCACTGTTTACCAAAGCCGTGGCTATAATTTTAAGACCTCATTTAAGCAGTCAGCTGAGAAGACATTCGATAATATCACTTGAGACTGAATTTAGATTTTTGATGTTATCCTTTAAAAGAAAAATGACTTTGAATCTGTAGGTTATATGTCTTTACCTAACGGTAATCACTGATTCAGATAATTCATAACAGGAACTTTTAATACATACAAAACTATGCCAGCAAGTTTGGAAACATTAAAAGATAGCATATTTGTGTCTCTGTGTGTGTTTATAGTGCTGTTAATGATTATTGATATTTAATATTGATGTATCTTTTAGTTAAACAGCAGTTATTCCTAAACCAGCTGTATGCCCAAATTGCCACAAAGAGACTAAGATTTATTTAATTAACCTAAAGCACAATGCTGGACAATAATTATTCCATCCTAAACCTCCAAGCCTGCATAGCTTCCTCCCATTCAGATTTCTCACATTATACTTTCTTTTTAATCATATCTTAGGTCTAGTTCAATTCTATTGATGTTTTCCAGTTCTCAACTCTCATATCTTTCCTTCCACTCCTTTCTCCTCCCCCCTGGACCAGGATGTCCCACCCATTCTCTCCATTGTTCAGTATTGGCTGGTTGTTTTTATTGGCAATACAGAGGACAAATGGTATCATGTTACACAAACTTGAGACAGATGATGCTTAGAATAAGCATTACAATGCAATATTTGGATTGAAACCAGATAGTGGGGTGGAGAATTCAGCACTTGAATGAACAAGGGTAAATTGTACACATTCCACAAGAATATTATATACCAATATAGAACATTCCATTTTGGGATCCTGCAGAACAATGGCCATCAAATTGATTTTAAAATCGCCTTAAGCTAGAACTTTTCTGATTTACTTACTTTTAAAGATTATAATGGCAGCATTATATCAACAATAATAAAACTTTAAATGTCAAATTACAAAATAACTAGAACACCAAATCATTATTCAATATAGTTATGATGGTATAACTGGTCTAGTCATATAATATTAATTTGGTAGTAATTATAGGAAAGCTGTTTAAATACCATACTGTTATAAATTCAACAAAAATAATGGAGTCATTTCATAAAGCAATGGATATGCCAGATTCCAAGACTTTTCCCATTTGTTCTCTATCTTGTATAATGCAAATGGTGTCAGTGATAGTTTTATTTTGTTGAATTTTAGATGCCAGACTAATTTAGATAATATTTCAGAACTGCAAAATTTTCTACATTTTAAAACTTACAATTATATTTAATTAAACTAAATTGTGACTGGTGATGACTTTTCAAGTTCATGGCATATGGGCTCCCCCCAGTGGCTAATTTAACACCCACAAACTTGAAATATTTTTTTTTTTTACTTTTTCAAAATTGGTAAAATAATTTTTTAAATTTATTTATTTATTCATGTTATGTCCCGACTTCATCGTCTCCTCCTCTCCTCCCAGCGCCCCTGTTGTACCTCCCCTTTTACTCCTCTTTCTCCTTCTCAGAGAAACAGGAGGTATCACCATGGGTATTAGGCTGCCGTGGCACATTAAGTTCCTGCAGAAGTAGGCTCATCCTCTTCCACTAAGGTAAGACAGGGTGGAACGGGATGCACAAGGAGGCATCAGAATCGGAGAGGGACACCAGTCCAGTTATTGGAGAAGCTACAGGAAGACCAAGTTGCACATCTACTACACATGTGCAGGAGGCCTAGGACCAGTCCATTCAGGCAATTTGTTTGATGGTTCACTCTCTGTGAGCTACCATGGGCCCAGGTTAGTTGTCTCTTTAGGTCTTTTGAAGTCATTGATTCCCTCTGACTTCCTCAGTCATTCCTCTACCTCTTCTATAGAACTCTTCAAGCTTTGTCTAATGTTTGATTGTCGACCTCTTCATCTGTTTCTGTTAGATCCTAGGTAAAACCTCTCAGAGGAGTTATGCTAGGCTCCTCTCTACAAACGTAGCAGAGCAACATTAATAGTGTCAGGGATTGGTTTGCTACCATGGGATGGGTACCAAGGAGGGCCAGTCTTTTGTTGGCCATTCCTACCTAAAAAATTCCTTTATAGGAAAAGAACTTCTGGCAGTATCAATATCCCTAATCTCAAACTGTACTACAGAGCAATAGTAATAAAAATTGCATAGTTTTGGCATAGAAACAAACAAGTTGATCAACAGAATCAAATAGAAGACTCAGAAAAACCCACACACTTAATTTTTGACCAAAAAAACAACACCATAAAAGAGGAAAAAATAAAATAAAATAAAATAAAAGCACCTTCAAAAACTGGTGCTGGTCTGACAGGATGTCTGCATGCAAAAGAATGAGAATAGATTAATATTTATCATGTTGCACAAACTCAAGTCCAATTGGATCAAAGACCTCAACATCAAAGCAGATGCACTAAATCTAACAGAAGAGAAAGTGGGGAATAACTTTAAACTCCTTGACACAGAAGACAACTTCCTGAACAGAACACCACAGCACAGGATCTAAGATCAACAGTAAATGGTACCACATGAAACTGAAAGCTTCTGTAAGGCAAAGGACACTGTCAGTTGGACAAAACATCAGCGAACAGAATGGGAAAAGATCATCACCAACCCTATCTGACAGAAGGCTAGTATCCAAAATATATAAAGAGCTCAACAAACTAAACAGCAACAAGCCAAATAGTCCAATTAAAAATGTGGTACAGAATTTCTTCTTGAAGGCACTTAGTGCTATGAACTTTCCTCTTAGCACTGCTTTTATTGTGTCCCACAAGTTTGGGTATGTTGTGTCTTCATTTTCATTGAGTTCTAGGAAGACTTTAATTTCTTTCTTTATTTCTTCCCTGACCCAGCTGTCATTTAGAAACAAGTTGGTCAGTTTCCATGTGTGTGTAGGCTTTTTGCTATTTCTGTTATTAAGTCCAGCTTTATTCCATGGTGATCAGACAAGATACAAGGGATTATTTCAATCATGTTTGAAGTATTGGAGAGATCAGGGATACAAGGCACATATCTAAACATAGTAAAGGCGATATACAGTAAGCCTATAGCCAACATCAAACTGAACGGAAAAGAAAGTTAAAGCAATCCCACTGAAATCAGGGACAAGACAAGGCTGCCCACTCTCTCCATATCTCTTCAACATAGTGCTGGAAGTCCTTGCTAGAGCAATAAGACACCTGAAGGAGATCAAGGGGATACAGATGGGAAAGGAAGAAGTCAAATTATCACTATTTGCAGATGAAATAATAGTATACATGAGTGACCCCAAAAACTCTACCAGGGAACTCTTACAGCTGATTAACACCTTCATCAAAGTGGCCGGATACAAAATTAACTCAAAAAAATCAGTAGCACTCCTGTATACAAAAGACAAAATGGCTGAGAATGAAATTAGAGAAACAACACCCTTCAAAATAGCCACAAATGATATAAAGTACCTTGGTGTAACCCTAACCAAGCAAGTCAAAGACTTGTATGAAAAAATTTCAAGTCTCTGAAGAAAGAATTAGAAGAAGATATTAGAAGATGGAAAGATCTCCCATGCTCATGGCTTGGCAGGATTAACATAGTAAAAATGACCATCTTACCAAAAGCAATCTACAGATTTAATGCAATTCCCATCAAATTGCCAACACAATTCTTTACAGACCTGGAAAGAAAAATTCTCAACTTCATATGGAATAACAAGCAACCGAGAATTTCTAAAACAATCCTCTACAATAAAAGATCTTCTGGAGGTATCTCCATCCCTGATCTAAAGCTGTGCTATAGAGCAACAGTTATAAAAACTGCATGGTACTGGCATAGAAACAGAATAGTGGATCAATGGAACCAAACAGAAGACCCAGAAATAAACCCACACACTTATGTACACCTGATTTTTGACAAAGATGCCAAAACCATACAATGGAAAAAAGATAGCATCTTCAACAAATGGTGCTGGTCCAACTGGATGTCTACATGTAGAAAAATGAAAATAGATCCATACTTATCACCCTGCAGAAAACTGAAGTCCAAGTGGATTAAAGACCTCAACATAACACCAGACACATTAAATCTGCTAGAAAAAAAAAAGTGGGGAATACCCTAGAACTCAATGGTACAGGAGAAAACTTCCTGAACAGAACACCAACAGCACAGGCTCTAAGAGCAACAATCAATAAATGGGACCTCATGAAACTGACAAGCTTCTGTAAAGCAAAGGACACCATCATCAAAACAAAGCAACTGCCTACAGATTGGGAAAGAATCTTCACCAACCCTTTATCTGACAGAGGACTCATATCCAGTATATATAAAGAACTTAAGAAGCTGAAAAGCAGCAAACCAAGTAATCCACTTAAAAAATGGGGAAGAGAGCTAAAGAAAGAATTCTCTGTAGAGGAATATCAAATGGCAGAGAAGCACTTAAAGAAATGCTCAACCTCATTAGCCATTAGGGAAATGCAAATCAAAACAACCCTGAGATTTCACCTTACACCCATCAGAATGGCCAAGATGAAAAACTCAAGTGACAACACATGCTGGAGAGGTTGTGGAGAAAGGGGAACCCTTCTCCACTGCTGGTGGAAATGTAAACTTGTACAACCACTCTGGAAAGCAATCTGGCGCTTTCTCAGACAACTAGGAATAGCACTTCCTCAAGATCTAGCCATACTATTCCTAGGCATATACCCAAAACAGGCTCAAGTACACAAAAAGGACATTTGCTCAACCATGTTTGTAACAGCTTTATTTGTAATAGCCAGAAGCTGGAAACAGCCCAGATGCCCCTCAACTGAAGAATGGATGCAGAAACTGTGGTACATCTATACAATGGTGTATTACTCAGCAATGAAAAATAAGGAAATCATGAAATTTGCAGGTAAATGTTAGGACCTGGAAAGGATCATTCTGAGTGAGTTGTCCCAGAAGCAAAAAGACACACATGGTATATACTCACTCATATAAACATACAACATAGAATAAACCCACTAAAATCTGTACATCTAAACAAACTAAGCATAAGAGAGGACCCTAACTAAAAATGCTCAATCCCCATCCTGAAAGACAAAGAGGATGTATATCAGAAGAAGAAGAAAACAGGAAACAACCTAGGAACCTGCTACAGACGGCCTCTGAAAGCCAGAAGAAGAAAACAGGAAACAACTTTTGAACCTGCCACAGAGGGCCCCTGAAAGCCTCTGCTGTGCAGACTGTCAAAGCAGATACTGATCCTGATGGCTAACTGTTGGGCAGAGTGAATGGAATTTTATGTAAGAAGTGGGAAATAGTAAGAGCTGGAGAGGACAGGAACTCCACAAGGAGAGCAACAGACAAGAAAATTTGAACACAGGGAACTTCCCAGAGACTCATACTCCAACCAAGGACTATCTGTGGAGATAACCTAGAACCCTGACAATGCAGCCACTTCTGATGAGAACTGATAGACTAAGATCAGAAAGGAGAGAAGGACCTCCCCTATCAGTGGATTTGGGGAGGGGCATGCATGCAGAAAGGGGAGGGAGGGTGAGATCCAGAGGGGAGGAGGGAGGGGCTTATGGGGGGATACAAAATGAATAAAGTGTAATTAATAAAAGTTAAAAAAATAAAAATATGTGGTACAGAACTAAACAAAAAACACTAAACAGAGGAATAGCATATGATTGAGAAACACTAAAGGAAAGGTTCAATATTGTTAGCCATCAGGGAAATGCAAATCAAAATGATGCTGAGATTCCATGTTGTACCTGTCAGAACAGCAATGGTCAAAACCTGAAGTAACAGCAAATGCTGATGAAGATCCGGATAAAGGAGAGCACTCCTCCATTGCTGGTGAGTATAACTTGTATAACCACTGTGGAAATCAAACTGGCTCTTTCTCAGAAAATTGGAAATAGTTCTACTTCAAAACTCAGCTATTACACTCCTGGGCATATACCCAAAGGATGCTTCCCCATGCCACAAGGAAACTTGCTGAACTGTGTTCATAGCAGCTCTATTTATAACAGCCAAAAACTAGAAACAAACCAGATGTCCCTCAAAAAAAAAATAATAGATAAAGAAAATGTATACATTTACACAATGGAAAAATACTCAGCTATCAAAAACAAAAGCCTCTGGAAATTTGCAGGAAATGGCTGTTTAAAATGAGAGCAATGTCCTTCAACAGTCAAAATTCTCTGGGTTTAAATTCTACAATTTGAGTTTGAGTTTAAATCGTACAGGCTCACCCGCTTAAGTAGTGAGTGAGCACATTAAGATCAATTCATCTATTTACTTCTTTAAGAGGAATTATAAAGCCTGACACTTGTGCAAGATACAACACCAACCTCTGAAGGTTCATAATAAAACAATCTCTGTCCAGGAACTCATGTTGAAAGAGAGACATAGATGTCTAAAAACAAAAAGAAGCAGTGAATACTGGAACTCAGTAGATGAGCATAATACCATAATACCATAGGCTTGTCCATTCTAAGTGGAGAATGCAAGTAAAGAGGGCGCACATGTGAGAAAGATTTTCCATAAACTGTAAGAGTCTGTTGTTTCATTAAAGAGCATTAAAGCTTAGATGGTTTGTTTTCATAAAATACACACACATGCACATGCACTCACACACACTCACTCGTGGCGTGCACTAATGCATGTAAGCACGCCACCCACTTATGCGTGACTGCTTGACTGAGTTCACCTGGGCAAAGAGTGGGAACTATTACAGTCAGAAAGATTAAAAAGAGCACTGAGGACACAATTTCTACAAGAATCTCGAAGATAACTTTGTAGTTTTGATTAATATAGCTTTTCACACTGATAGAGTTCTCTCTGGGAAAAGGAAGGTGGCATGCAGAACAGAATGGAGCAAAAAGCAAAGCCATGTATGGATGGATGGTTCACTTAGGCAAGGCTTCAAGAAGAATCATATGATTAAAAAAAATGTGAAGGTCAGAGTTTTCAGACAGATATCAGCATTTCCTATATTTTAGACTATTAAAATGGATTGTCTAGTAGATGGAGAAAGCAGAGAAATGAGCATCAACTAGACACTTGACATTGGACCCATACTATTTCAGCTCTGGGCATTTATGCGATGTCCTTGTTATTTCAAGGCCAGCTGTCCATGGGGTTCTGTTGTATTGTGCATAAGAAAAGAAAAAGTTAGATCCTCAGAAATTCATAGCAAGTGTTTCTTGCTGTCCTCATTATTGCTTGCCAGTTTTAAATATGGTATTAATGAGGACTTCCTAGATAACAAATAAAAGATACTGTTTAATTTTAGCCACTTAGATGTTCTTTAAAAACAATTTTTATACATAATATATTTTTAAGATTTATTTTATTTTTCATTTTTATTAATTACACTTTGTACACTTTGTATTCCCCATAAGCTCCTCCCTCCTCCCTTGCTGTTCCCATCATCCCTCCCCCTTCTTCACTCATGCCCCTCCTCAAGTCCACTGATAGGGGAGGTCTTCCTCTCCTTCCTTCTGATCTTAGTCTATCAGATCTCATCAGGAATGGCTACATTGTCATCTTCTGTGGCCTGGTAAGGCTGCTTCCCCCTAAATTTTGGTTTATGTTTCTCTGTGTTGTGGAGTATCTATACATGTGTGTAAGTGCTTACAGAGGCCAGAAGATGGTGTTGGATCCCCTGGAGCTAGAGTTATAAGCAGTGGTTATAAGCATGGGTGCTGGGAACAGAATTCATGTACTGCAATAAAGAATCAAGCGCTTTTTACCACTGAACCATCTCCCTAGCCTACATTCTTTTCAAAGACATAGAAATATCACAAAATCATGAGCACTAGTATTATATTTTTGATCATTAAAATGTTTAATGAAGAGGTAAGGGGATGAAAAAGAACATTTTTCCATTATTGTAGGATTTAAGTATTACTTTTGAGGCCAATTATTTTAAAACAGAAGAAATGAACAATGCATAATAAAGAGACAAAATTACATTTCAGAGATGTTCAATATCACAAAAAAAGATTTCCTTATCACTGAACACAAAGACACCAGGACATACATTCACTATTAATCTTTCCCCAAGGACAGAATAATAGCAAAAAGCAGCTTGCTGCAATGGAATTTTCCTAATACAGATACTGCAGTGTGATTTCTGATGAGTTTCATTCTTCTTTCTAATGGAAAACAAGTTTTATACATAAATAAAAATAATGTGGCTCATGCATTAATTACCTCCAGTAGCCATTTTATTCATAGTATTTTTCAAATTATTTGTATCTGTAGTTTGTTTTATTCTAGTCATTTTAAAAGAACATATACGTACATACATACATACATATGTATATATGCATATTTATATATAAACTCCCTATTTATAATATTTCATAATGCAGCATCTCCCTCATGTAGAATGTAGCACTTGCGATATTTTAGCAATCAATAACACAAACCAACTAAAATGAGCAAAAGAATGTGTTACTTTCTGAAACAATATGGAATCCTCAGTAAATGGGTGCTTCTTGGAGTGGTTCATGCATTAGTTCAAGAATGACATTTTATCTGCTTCCATCTTCCAAGCCTTCTAGAACTTACAGTCTCCTTGTAACAAGCATGATTTCCAATGGGAAAATATATTTCCTTCCATGCATGGTCATCTTTACTGGATAAGGATAGTTTTCTGAGAATTATTCAAAAGACTTCACCTTACTACTCACTAGACAGACTGGATCATCTGCCTCTAGTCTTGTCATAAAGAGTGAGGTTTTTATGTTCAGGTTAGAAAAAAGTTTGCAATAGGCATCATCCTCTAGGTAAGTGGTTTCCATGAGGATGATTATGAAGATCCACCCCACCACAAATGTTGCATTTAGCAGTGAAGCTGAGATATTTCTAGTCATGTACTTTGCCTGTTGAGGTTACTATTATCATTTTATAAGCTTTGCTTAATATCCTTTTGATTATGACATTTTGTCAAGAAAGGATCCTAATTAAGATTTGAGAAGTTCTAAGGAGAGGCTACGTAAGACTCAGGAAATAAAGAAATCACAAGTCTCAGGAAGTACATAAAACTTACTAGATGTATAAAGATTTTCCTTCCCAAAGTTATATAAGCAGTAAAAATAGCTTAGAAGAGACTCTGATCCATTGCACTGCCTGTAAAACTCTAATATTCATTTTTCTTCAGCTGTCCTCCATTCTGGCGTAATCTTTTGGTAATGCTGCTGCTTTTGGATTACTGCTCATGTAAGTGATCCTGTACTCACACTCCTATAAGTATCTCCAAGAAATGCATTGATTCACCAAATTGGGCTTTGGTGTTATCATTACTTTGATCTGTTGTCAGTTTTCTATTTGGGGTGAGTAGATGTTTGCTTACATGTCCCCAAGAATAATGTAACAAAACATAAGTAATAGCAAGAATGTTATTGTATATTCCACAGGTCAGAGGGAAGCTTCATCTACAAAAGAAAATTCCACAAATAGTATGAAGGATGAACAATTCTGATTCAGGATTTAGCTTACATACCCTTGTCAGACTATGTTTTGATATCTCAATAATACTGATTCTATCCAAAAGAAAATAATAGTTTCTTCTTTGTGGGAAAACTATCTTTTATGTCTGTGATTTGCAAAATGAAGAAAACATCAATTACAAAGAAGACTTGCTTAGCACACTTTGCTGAACCCATCTTCAGACATTCTGATGCACTGTTTGGGGTCAGTCTTTAAAATTTCACATTTTCATCAAGCTCTGAGGTTGTTGGTGGAGACACCACACAATGTGAAGATCTGTGTTTGAGCATGCCTAGGAACTGCCTAATCCATTATCTTCTGAGACTCTGAGCAGATAACTTCACCCCTTAGGGCTTCTATATTATCAATCTGTTAACAATTCATCCTTGCATATTTAGTCATTTCCATTTTCCCCAGTAATTCTAATATACCCCTCCATTGAGTGCATATTTCCTTTGTTTGATTCCTCTCTGTCTAACTTTTTCACTGAAATATTTATTTCCCCATATACTTCAAGAGCAATCATGTTGTATAACTGAAAGTCAAAACGTTTGAAAGCTTTTCAAATATGAAAAAATAAAAAATAATTGAACCACGTGAAAGAAAAAGAAAACATGTCTGCTATATTTATTCCAAATAGTATACCAAAAGCCATGTGGCTCAATGTCAGAGGCTACAGATCAAGTTAAATGGTTGAGCAGCTGGAGAGAGATGCACCTCAGTGCTATGCTGGGAATGAACATCAGAAAATGTTGTAAATCTTAAGTAGCTTATTATAGGATAAGGATGATGAAATGCTAATAAGATTATATGAAAACAGTCAAAGAAATGCCAACAAAAAGGGGCATGACATACTTTTTTGACAACTGTAAACACAAAAATGGAACAGTGTAGGTTGGCAATTCAGTGCAAAGCAACTAGCACGACTTCTCACACTACTAGGTGAATTTACTCATTTAGAGTAAATTCAACACTAGGTGGCTAACACAATCAAATAAGAAAGACAAATGAAATTATGAGGAAAATTAAATAAGACATCTTCTACAGCTATGAAAACATGATTGCCTGCTTAGTTTCAGAATAAATAGCACCATTAAGACTGTTAATGATGATGATATACTTTTGCTTATTCATGTAATCAAAAAGGTTAAAAGATTCTTGAAAAAATAAATGTTTGTATCATATCAGAAAATTGGCTCAGGTATAATGTCTTTAAGTTTAGGTTTAAAGAAAAAATAATAAAATTAAAGAAACAGAAATACAAGGAAAACTGATAATCCACCGAAGATGGAATATAAAATATAATTAAACCAAGGCATTATATTGGAAAATAAAAACAGTTCTTTTATTATGGTGTCGTTATAACACACATGCATGTGTACATGTACATAAAGAGAGTCATGGCTTATTGTAATCTGATCAGTTGGTGAGCAACTAATGATCTGGCAAATGGTCAGTCAATAAAGATTGACTGACTTTGGTATAGACTAAATTAGAAGCTGGCTATTACTCATGTAATATACCTGGTGTTGCTTGCAGACATCATCTCACTCACTTTACATGCCTGACCTCTAGATAGACATATTATTATCCTCCCAAGCATAAGAACCCAGAGAGGTTAAGAAACCTGTCTGGTCTTCCCTGACATCAGAGCCTGTGCTCTTCCAATTCCAATTTTGATGTTGCCCTTGGATGATGATAACTCACATCAGAACATTAATGACTAACATTTACTGAGCATCATGGACTGTGCTAAGCAAATTGCCTTCATTATCCTGTTTAACTCTCAATGTAATACTATTATCTCTTCCCATTCATAGAAGATAAAATTAATAGACTATATTCAAGGTCATAGGACTGTTAAACGTATGACTGATTCTTGAACCCATACACGAGCCACTTTCTCAAAGTTTTGTTTTTCAAAGCATATTAAAAGAAACAGGAGGGAATATGGTATAGGGGGTGGGGCACAAACACAGATTTACATCAATAGACTCCAAATCAAAGTGAAAGAGGCATGTGCTGTTTTGTTACTGATTAAGGAAGCAATAGAAAAAGACTCTCTTCTTTGGGTTATCTCCACACAGCCTTAAACTTGAACTCAAAATGCAATAAAATGAATGTATGAAGTAGAGTGAAGGTGGGAATTAAGACAGACTTAAAAACATCTGTTGTAGGTTGCTCTGAATCGTGTTACTGGCCCTTATGATTTGGTTAAATCTATCTTTCCTTTCTAAACCTGCCTAAGACATACCTGTTTGTTTGATCTAACAGCCTATATTTGGGCAGGACAGAATGAAGTAGGAGTGGCTAAGGTTCCTGGGCTTTGGAGGGCAGAGGGGATGATGGGAAACAGACCAACAGGAATAGAGAAAGGAAAGAGGACTACATAATGGGTTAGCCTGCAGAAGAAAGTGCTTGAGACTGGGCGGAAGGACTTCAATGATGGCATAAGAAGGCCCAGATAAATACAAGCGAGATAATGGAGGGAAGGTAGTTTAGATGGGGATAGTTAAGAAGGATGGCATTGGGTGGGGGCTGGGAGATGGAAGGTGAGGATATTGAGACAGTGTAAGTGAAATATCTGCCCTGCCCAAGGTAAAAAAGGCAATTATAAATCCAACAGGTGTCTGTGTCTTATTATTTGTGATAGAAAGTTAAATAATCTTAGGGTTAATAATAAACATTATAGAGCCCAACACCTATTTTTTGTTTGTTTACTACAACAAACATCTGTTCCCTGAAAATAAGTTATTAAATAACTACCAATGTATTTGTTAAGCAATAACATGGTAATAGTGGGGAAAATCACTGTAAGATAAATAATACTGCCAGGCTTTCTCTGTAGGTAAATTTCATTCCAGGTACTGGAAGTTAAGCTCCACAAGCATACTGCTGCTCAGTAACAGACTTGTGGCTGTTCTTGTTTCAGACAAGGACACCAAAGCATGATTTGTCTATATGGGAAGCTGGCTAGCATTACTGGGGCCTTATTATCTAGCCATTTAGTTACAAGGGTTACATGTTCAACCAATGTGCTAACAAGCCAACCTAGTAGATTTTTAGGAAGCTAGTAACATGCCAAGCATGAGGACACAAGTTGGCACAGAAAAATCCAGATAGATAAGTTATTTAACAGTGAAAGCAGGTGGGGAGACTGACAGAGGCCGAAGCTACCAGGCAGAAGGAAGATACAGAGGAACCCAGAACTTATCTGAAGAGATGCCATGTGGAATTCATTGCTTTACAAATATCTACTTTCAAAAAAATACTAAGCTGTTGTTCTTTATCTGTATACTTGGACACACAATAAACTTGAAGTCTTGGTGAGTAAGAAAATCCAGTGTTTGAGCTATATAAGCATAATGTAAACATTAGCATGTTTACAGAAGGATATAACACCTACTTGTGTATAAAATTTTATTCTAGATTAACATCAACATTTAGTGCAGAAGTTTCCAGGGACCCAGATTTTCTGATGATGATATCAGGAGCTCATAGGCACACTGGAGAGAAGCTGGTAAATGTAGTTTATGAATTTCTAATTTAACAGAGATATGTATGTTGTGTGTCTTTGTGTGGGCTGGAAATGTCAAAGGGCTTTTTCTGGGCCAGACTCAGGGTTATTTTCACTAGGAAGAAGATGAATATTTTGTGGAATTAAATCAAGTTATTTTCTCAAGTTCTCTTTTTTAAACCTTTCACAACACAGAATTTTTAATTAAAATAAAATAAAACAAAGGTAATAGTTAGAAATGTTAACTGAAGATCTATTTCAACCCAGAGAATATAATTCTTTTCTCTAGACTATTATTTTAACTAGTTACTTTAACTAAATAATCGATTCCATAGACTGGCACTGGTCTTCATTCTATACTTATCTCCTCAATGCAATCTTTTTTCTTTAGTTCGGACATCATTATTCAAACGTCTGCACTGGTCTAGTGGAATGGTAACTTGATATCAGGTTTAATGATTTGTAAGTAAACAGACTTTTAGTGTCTTGGTAAACCCACAGCCATAAAATATTTGCACCTTATATCAGGACATAAGATTTTAAGACCATAAAGTCAACCAGACTGCTCAGTCATCATTCTAAAACAGGCTAGTTTGTTTTCATGGTAGTGATATGTACAAGTTCTTTAGCCCTGGGGAGGAAACTCACCTTTAATATGACTTGAGAAGTCATATCTTTCACTCACAACATATTAGAGAATATAGGAGTTGGATGAAGCTCACTTTGAAGGAGCTGTTGGTAGGAGCAAAACAATATTCAATGCGGTGATGCAAGCATTTGACATCACAAAATGCTAAGTGGTGTGGCACAGTCACATCTGTGACTGCTTAGTCTGATACGCTGGCTTCACAGACAGCATCATGGCAGCAAAGGTGTCATAAACAAGCTCAGTATCTAAATACATACTAAATGGCCATTACATTTGAAGGTTTTTATAGAACTTTACAGGTTAGGGTTCCTGTGTTTTATTTGGAATGATGATAATATTGTCTAAACATTTTCCTAACTTTACTGAAATAGATTCATTTCTGTATATGGAACTTATTTTTATTAAAGTTGCTTTTCATAAACTGACACCTAACCATGTTGCCCAGAATACATGTATGTCTAGCCAAAACAATAAAAGCTGTGAAGTCAGTACCGAGGGATCTCTAATAAAGAGTAAACATAGCATTTATAACTGAGAAGCTATGAGATGGAAAGCTTCCTTCTCAGAAGTTGAGGCTTGGCTAACAAAGATCTACTAACGTTATCTTCCACTGACAAAGTCATTTAACATAGTGTTCTGAATTTAGCTTTTTGTTTGTTGGTAAGCCTGCTTAAAGTTTATATCTCCATATGTGCACACAATTTGTCAAGAGAAGGTGATGATCAAATCAAATTTTTATGTAAGCTAAGAAAATGTATGGTTTATATTTTATTTAAGACGATATGATACTGCTGATCATGCTGACATACATCTGTAACCCTAGCTAAGGCAGATGGATGAAAAGTTACAGCCCCAGTAATATGATAAGATCTTGTAGACAGAACAAAGCAAGAAGAAGGGGGTGGAAAATGAGGGGGGGAAAAGAGTTACAAGAAGATGAAGATGAGTTCAGCTTAGCTTCCTTGAAATAACCTAAGATAAATATCTTTTAAAAAAATGAGTTACACAGAGAAATTTCCTCAACATGTGATGTTTAAATAATTAAAAACAAGACAAAGCTCAGTTCTATTTGTATTGATTCGGGGAGGTCCCAGCATCTCTCTGGGTTGCTATTTTTATTTCTTTAAAATAAAATAATTAAGCCAGATGCAGTCCTGTGTCATGTCCAGCCCTAACAATGAAAAAAACCAAACCATACCTTCCCCATTAAATCATGGTTCAGAACCATAGCTTATTAAACAGAAAATATTTATTTTGTTACAGTCTAATGCTTTCTTTGATCCTGTTATGCTAGATTTAAAGAAAAATGGTATTGACTATAGTCAGAAAAAGTGTAGTTATTTCACTAAGAACTATACTTTTAGCTAGGTATGGTGGGGAATCATGTAATTCCAGAATATAAAAACAAGGAAACCAGCCTAGGCTTAGAAAGCAATAATGTGCCTCAAAACAGACACAGACAGAAACCCAGATGACACCCAGACAGACATACAAACAGAAGATACACACAGACACATACACAGAGAGAGACAGAGACAGAGACAGAGAAAGAAAGAAAGAAAGAAAGAAAGAAAGAAAGAAAGAAAGAAAGAAAGAAAGAAAGGAAGAAAGAAAGTGTGAGAACTACTTTCTTCTAGGATATTTGATGATAGAAAGGGATGTTCCAGGACAGGAAATATTAAAAGGAAAAACTATTTTTGAAGAGGGGCAGAAGAAGGAAGCTGACTCACTGTACTACGTTTTACAACAGAACCAATGTATCTTTCACAGGAAAAAATTAAACACAACTTGGCCTCTTATGTAAATAATGCTATGCTTGAGAAATTATTCATTAAAATATTTTTCATTTATAATATAATTTAGAGATTATCAATACAAGTTGTCAACTCTAAGTAGAATAACAGTCCAGTGCTTTTGCATAAAATACAGAATATAAAAATAACAAAACAGAAAGAAGGAGAGGAAGACCTCCCCTATCAGTGGACTTGGGGAGGGGCATGCATGCAGAAAGGGAAGGAAGGGTGGGGTCGGGAGGGGAGGAGGGAGGAGCTTATGGGGGGGTACAAAATGAATAAAGTGTAATTAATAATAATACAAAATATTAAAAAAAGAAAAAAAACTGATTTGATTATTCTAGTTTCATGAAATGCACACTGCCAAATTCCCAAACGTGACCCTGTACATATAACCATAGCTATAATTACTGTATTAGAAATCAGTATTCAGATATAGAAGCAGGGATTTCTCTTATCATATAAAAGCTCCATAATATCCAAGGTTTCAGTGCATCATTTATAATAATGTGTTAGTATCTGGCAATCACTCTCAATTTTAAAATAACATGTGACTCAAAATCTAACACTTGATGTTAGAAACAATTAATTTTTCCAGGGCAGACATAGAGGAGAAAACAAACATGAGTAAAACAAATGACAAATTTGAATAAGAATAAGAATAAGAAAAATTACGTAAAACACAAAGCAAAGTGTAAAGTAGGCATCCATTAACATATTTTCAGTCAGGGCCATTTGAGGAATATTGGAAAAACTCTTCAGTTGAACACATCATATAGATGAGAAGTTCACAGTTAGTTAAATTATGCAAAAAAAAAATCTTTCATTGTTGTTTTGGAACTACTAAATTATCGCCTTTGGACATTTGCTGGGTTTTTGTTTAGGCTTGGTTTGGTTTATTGTTTTGTTTTCCAGATTTTGTTTTGTTTTGTTTTGTTTTGTTTTTTTTTCATTGATTTAATATTCATTTTTTATTTTTATTTCTTCGGTTTTAATTTCTTTTTTTAGTTTTTTATTATTTACACTTCATTTATTTTGTATCCCCCCTGTAGTTCCCTCCCTTCTCCCCTCCCAATTCTCCCCTTCCTTCTACATGTATGCCCCTCCCCAAGTCCACTGGTAGGGGAGGTCTTCTTTCCTTCCTTCTGATCCTAGTCAATTAGGTCTCATCAGGAGTGGCTGCATCATCGTCCTCTGTGTCCTGGTAAGGCTGCTTCCCCCTCAGGGGGAGGTGATCAAAGAGCAGGCTAATTAGTTCATGTCAGAGACAGTCCCTGTTCCCATTACTATGGAACCCACTAGGAGACTGAACTGCCATGGGCTACATCTGTGCAGGGGTTCTGCATTATCTCCATGCATGCTACTTGGTTGAACTATCAGACTCAGGGGAGACCCAGGTGCCTAGAATTTTTGGATCTGTTGCTCTCCTTGTGGAACTCCTGTCCCCTCCAGGTCGTACTAACTCCCACTTCTTTCATAAGATTCCTTGCAATCTCCTCAAAGGTTGGCCATAAATCTTAGCATATGCTTTGATAGTCTGCAGGGCAGAGCCTTTCAGAGGCCCTCTGTGGCAGGCTCCTAACTTGTTCCCTGTTTTCTCCTTTTTCTGATGTCCATCCTCTTTGCCTTTCTGGATGGGTATTGTTTTGTTTTTTAACTGTAGCCTAACATTTTGTCTGTGTATGAAAAACACTGATGAATATCTGCTTTCTCAAATGCTCTCTAAACTGGTGAAAACATCTTGTTTTTCGTTAGTTATTGGGTAAATTATATAATAATTTCACATGCTTGCCTTATATCTGCTTGATAATCATGACTTTACCTGTCAAAAGTGATGTTTTAACAGAAGATCAAGATGCCAGGAGGAAACTGTTAGTTGATGTTTTAATAGAGGCTTGAAACAAAAGGGTTGGGTCATGTAACTGAAGATTTTATGACCAGAGGCTGACAAATCCTACACAGAAAGAAAATACCTTAAAATGAATAACGAATAAGCCTATGCCATAGAGGCCATACTGTACATTATTTCCCACCTACTGGAAGAGCCATATATTCATGTACTAGGCTATATTTTCTTGGGCTGTTTCTGCAGAACAGAAGTAGTCATTCAAGGATTGCCAGGGTTACAAAGTTCATGAAATGAAGAAGACTCATGCAACCATACTCCGAGGCTCAATTATTAATAAACAATTATTAAAAAGGAGGACATTCATCAGTAGTGTGACTGACTATGAGATGCTCAGGACTCAAGGTGTCATCTACACTGTCATGGTCCTTTCAATGATGTAGCTACTGCTCTTGTCTGTAGTCTCTCACTCATACTGCTGTAAGAAAACCCAATAAACTCATTAGTTCTCCAGAGAATGTTACCACCCACAGTGGGCTTTAATCTACCCACATCAATTAGCTTAATTAAAGCAATACCACACAGACATGCCCTCATATCAATCTTAAGTAGACGATTCTGTACTCATCCTAGTTTGTGTCAGGTTGACAATTATAGATAACCATCACACCCATCAAAGTAGACTTGGATGGAATTATTTCTTTGTTCTTTCTGTTTGACATGTGAAACTCTGAAATGCCCACCACTTCCCAACCAAGCCAAGGCCCTAAGTATTTCTCCATGAACAGTTATAACAATAAACTAGAACTTCTCTTTTAAAAGGAGACACAATCTTATATTGGAAGTAAGCTATTTAAATCTATTGATCTTTTCGTCCCAGTTGCTGCTATACTGGGAACTTCTTTAGAGAGAGGAAATCAGCATAGATTTATTTTCCTTTGAGTCATGCACATCAGCTGCTCTGTGACTCATATGTTCTTAGTTGATAGCATCCATGCAGATTTGTGTCGTGAATAATTTAAACTATGACTACTTGGTAGGCCAAAACCCTAAGTAGATTATAACCATATGAACCATTTGCTCTGGGTCTCATTACCTATCAGTGGCATCACTCTTGTTCTCAGCACCCACCTCTCTCTTACTTTTTCTATGAAGAACATGGTACTTTCAAAGTAATTCCAGTTCTTTCCTCTGCTTCCTTCCTTCACTTAAGGTTCAGATTTTTATACTGCACTACCCAGAATCTTGTCTTCAGTTTCGTGAGCTGCTTTCCCTCGGCCGTGCCTAGCACTACTCTATACTCAGGCCTAGTGACTCCCAAACCACAAACTCGTCAAGAGATTCAGGTTGTTTGGCAGCTATTTCTAGTGGTTTAGTTACTAATTTCTGTTACTATTTTCAAGTCGTACAATACTTTGTGGGCACATGGTGCTGCCCCTATCTGCTACTGGTATAACTTACTTTCTGGTCAAATAAAACAGTTGGCAAGTTTTGTATTCACAGAATTTGTCTTTAGTCCTGAACCCTTTAAAGACTACTCAAGATACATTCACATTTTGCATTTGTTGTTGAATTGTAGGATCCTCATCCCCTACTCATGTGACAGCAATGTGGCCACACTTTAGTGATGGTTACATTTTAATGATGCCACACTCTGCTTTAATCTGCTATGGCATAAATTGATACTGGTCTTTATTGGTAGCTTGTGTTGCCTGAACCTGTTCTTTTGAAAAATAGACTCTGCTATTAACATTGTTATCAGAACTAATAAACTTTTAGAAAAAAATAGTTTATTTGTGTGTGCGTGTGTGCAAGCATACATGTGTTTTGATGATTGTGATGTGTACCTGGAAGGGCACTCTTGAATATTAGAGCATAAGGTGTACATTTACAGAGTTGGTTCCCTCTTTCCATTTTCATATAGATTCTAGGAATAAACTTCAGATTATCAGGTTTGTACAGTACATAGCTTTACATGTTATAACATCTCACTGATTCTCTTAGTCTCATATTTCCTTAACCTTTTACTGGAGGTATAATAAAACCATTTTGTTGAAATTAAAAATACATATAAAATATGGTAAGATTAGCATAGTTATAATTCTTGCCAACCACAAGCACAACTAAAGTTGTGGTCAGTTAAAGCAGGATATACTGTAAGATTTATTGGTGCACAATGCCTTTCAGGAAGTTTGTTCTTAGAAATAGAACACTGTCTACAAACTCACTCAATTGTTTTGGATATAAACAAGTTTTTGTTTTAATCCTAGGTGTGGGATATGGGGCTGATTCATAGTCCACAGCAGCAAACTATTTACCTTGTGCAGGGTCTGAGAGGAGCTCTTTGACACCTGCAGATAGTTTAAATCTGAGGACTCTGGAGGGAGAAAAAATGACAGAACCCAGAGAGTGTGAAAGCACTATGAGAAAGAACAAGGCTGCAGCTGCTCCTCTCCTCACTTCCCCCCTCCATGGCTCCTGGTTCCTGTTGTTGCAGTGATTCAAGAAATTGGAGATCTCCTGAAAAAAGTATGAGACTGACTCCAAGGAAACAATCCAATGGCCCTAAGCAGCAAGAAGCAGCTAAGAGAACTGCGCCCCCTCTCTCATTAACTCTTTCTTTCTCCTACCTGGTATTGGGTGTTGGAAGGGATTGGGGTAGTGTGGGAGAAAGAGACATAATAAATGTAAATAAAAGTATTTAAAAAGTGTGCCAAAACTCGATAATTGCACCAACATTACCTGTCAGTGTTGTCAGTTGACTTACAATATTTAAAACTAAAATTTATTGTAGGATAATAATTTTTGATGATGTAACAGTTGCTATAAGATGTCCATATCATGGTTCTTCCCACATAAGAAAAATTACCTAAAACACAAGGCAAAGTGTAAAGTAGGCCTCCATTAATATATTTCCAGTCTGGGCCACTCAAGGAAATACATTGGAGAAACTCTTCCCACACAGACTCTGACATCAGAATTTTATCAGGTCAGAAACAATAAAAATTTCTAGTCCCAGAAGATTCCATAATACTACCAACTAAAAGGAATATGCCTAGAAAGATATCTTCTCATGGAAAGATACGTAAAGCAAGAGAATTAAAAACAATGAGGGGAATGAAATCATCAAGTTGAGTAGAATGGAGAACATTTACTGAAGAGTTTAATATATTATTGATAGAAACAGGGAGAAGAATTATTTGCTTTTTGTAGTCTATTTTAAGATTTAAAAATGAGAGGAAAAAGTGATGCGATGGAGATGCAAGTGTAAAACTATAATAGAAGATGGATTAATTAAGGGAAAAATATAAAATGGCTGGAGATATGGCTCAGTGTTTAAGAACACATACTGATCTTGAATAGGACCATGGTTAGTTAGCACCCAGTTTGGTTGGCTCAAAACTACCTATAACTACATGGGATCTGTCACCCTCTCTTGGCCCCACAAATACTGCACTTATGAGCACATATACACAGACAACTTACATGCATATACGTAATTAAAAATAAAAAAATAAGTCTTTGAAACAATATAAAGGAAAAGGATAACTGCAGAATATGAAGTTGCACTGTAGACAGGAACTGGCTAGAATTGGCCCCAGGAGTGAGCCTCGCTTGTTGATAGTAGAGCTATTCTTTATCCTATGCTTCCATTCTCACAAAACAAACCTTCCACAATTCAACACTTGTTGCTTTAAAAAAAATGACAGTGTAATAAGTGTTTATCCTATAGAGGAGGAGCCAGATAGGGACCCTTCTAATAGGTCGAGTTCTCCAAGAAAGCTTGAGTTATAAGCTAAATGATCAATCATGCTAGAAAATTAGCAAGCTACAGGAGTGAGGGGGCTCTTTAAACACATTGTGGTGACCAAGAACAGGACGTTAGAATGAGTTAGGTTTGGCAGGGTTCTGTAGGGATAGACAGAATCTGAGGCTAGGGGTTAGAGATTAGAACAACATTGGAAGAAATTTGCAATTCAATTCCTCTCACTTAATTTTTTCAGGGAGAACACTTAGCATGGTTGTTTATAACATATTTGAAGAATAATTTTAGCATTATTTAACCAGTCTAAAGATGATCAGCTCTGAACTTGCATGTCTATATGTCAATTTTATAATTACCTGCTATTAGAAAGCACATAGTATGGCTTCAGAATATGAGTTATTTTGCATATGAATCAGTTTTATTTTACACTTAAGATTTTTCTCCTGATATAAAAGTCACAAAGTAAACATTCAAATATGCATTTTTAAATATGCATTTGAAAAAAGTGATAAGACAGCAGAGGTAGAACTTCCGGTGTTTATATTTTTTTTTCCTAGAGGTCTCTTTGTCTAAACTGAGAGTTAATTGCTCATTGGTGGTGCTAGTGTTGAAAACACATATGCTCTTTTTCTTTAAAGAACATTGCTTCTAACAGTACTGCTGTGTGCTTTGAGTGGTGATTTCACCCAAATATAATGTAGCTCACATATGGAAGCAATTACTCTCTGCTTTTGGAATCACTTGACCAAACTCTGTCACTGCACAGAACATAAGTGTCTTCTCTCCTTCCCCCCTTTCACATGGCAAGAGTTCCTTTAACAACACAAAAGGACTATGATTGGTTGAGAACTAGGAAATGAATTATCTTCTGCTGTTTCTGAATAGAGTGAAATGGGGTGAGGCTGCACTGATAATAATAAGGATTTTATAATGAAAAGCACATGAAGCAGGCTGTTGAAAATTTATAAACTTCTTTTGGATACCTGTATTACATAGCTAAAATTGTTGTGTTTCAAAGTATAGGTTCATTTAGCTACAGATTAAATACACATATGCTTCAAAATACATTCAAATTGCCAGCTCTCTTTCTTCAAAGCATCACAGGCCCACTTCATTTCCCTGACAGGACCCTTACATCCTCCAGAGCCTTCTGACTTGAGGGCTCTATTTCCTCTATTCACTTGCTAAATATGATAACACTGTCAGATATTGTTTATTTTTTGGGCTTATTAACAGATTCCACATATTTAGTACAGGATCTAACTGTCTGAAACAAAAGAAGAATATTTTTAAAAAATTATTAAGCTGAGGTCCAGAAAAATGATTCCATGAGTAAAAGCACTTGCCACCAGGCCTGCCAACCTAAATTTGAACCCTGGGCTCACATGATGGAAGGAGAACACCAACTCCCATAAGTTGCCCTCTGGTATGTATGTGTCCTGATGACACAGACACAGAAACATACATACACACCTTAATAAGTAAATAACTATAATAATAAGTTTAAGATTATTAAGATAATTTTGAAATTTTTCTGGAAATCATTATTGAGATTCCAAAAAGAAGAAGCTTAAATTCCCAAAACTTAAAAAAAAAAAAAAAAGAAAAAAATAGTGTTGCTTGCTTCCAGCTAAACTGCATTAAGTAGGATTTATTATATTCAGGAGATTATTCGGGTTGTCATTTTAAGACTTTGAAACTGGGTGTCATGGTGCATATCTATAATCCAACCTCTCTAGAGATTGAGAGAGAAAGATCCAGCAGCAGCAGCAGCCTAAACTGTGTTGCAAAACCCTTTTCACAAACAGAAAAGAAAATGATATGTTGTTTTTGTCCAAAGAGTCATAATTCTTTGAAAGATTAACTAACAACCTGGAAAACTATTCAGTCTCCAACAAGCATTGCTTTTCATGTACTAATATCCATGTTTTAGATGTAGACTTACAAAGTCAAATTGTGAATGTAGGAAGATGGGGATGATAGAGGCCAGAAAAAAGAGTGCATGAGGCTCCAGGCTATAGCCTTCTGCCACACCCAGGAGTGCTGCACTCACCTGCCACTGATTACCACTTGGGTACTGGGGCACAGAACTCTAACCACAGATCTACAGAAGCCTGGAATCCACAGGTTCAGCCCTAAACACTGCACCAAGGTGCAACCTGTCTCCCTAGCTAAACTAACCAAACTGCAGGACTCCTTGCCTCTTCAAGAGGGCTGTGCCCAGCAAACGCAGTGTAAGAGCAGCTGCAGCTGCCCACTTAATTCAGAGCAAGTAACCCAGCTACAGGGTAGCTGTCTCCAGGACTTCTCCTGATGATAGGAGAGCCCTCCTGACTACCAACAACCACAGTTCCCACACAGGTCCATATGCCTGAGGTGAGCTGTGATAATTCCTGAGAAGGACTAGCCACTGGGTGACCATTCTCAAAAAGCCGAGAAGGCCTCCTTTAGGAACAACATTCTTCATGCCTAGGAGATTCTTGCCACCCCAGGATTCCAGGAGGTACCATAAATTACAGATAACATGTGAGACAGCCAGATGGGTAGAGACCTGGGTAAAAGCACAACCAACAGAAGCCAAAGCAATGTGGCATCTCCAGAATCCAGTTATCCAGGGGCAAGCAGCCCTTGACACCCTATCAAAAGTGAAATCCAAGAAGATGACCTTACATCTATGCTTATGAAGAGGTTAATGGAGAAAACAAATAAAATGCATAAAAGAATTAGAGGAAGATAAAAATCAAACAGATTATGGCCATCATAAGAAATACAGGAAGATTCAGCCAAACAGTTTGTGGCCTTCAAAAAGGAAATAATTAAGTCACTGAAGGAAAAAGAAACAGAGGAATGTTCAAACAAACAGGTGAAGAAATTGAAGGAAAAACAGAAAAATACAGTCAGACAGGTGAAGGAAATCAACAAAACTGCTCAAGGTCTGAAGACAGAATTAGAAAAATTAAAGAAAGCACAAACGGAGGAGATGATGGAGAGGAAGAACTTAGGGAAGAAAACAGGAGCTACAGAGGTAAGCAAGACAAACAGACTACAAGAGAAGGAAGAAAGAATGTCAGGTGTGGAAGACACAATGGAACAAATCGATATATCCGTCAAAGAAAATAATAAATCTAAAAAATTCTTAACACAAACTGTCCACAAAATATAAGACAACATGAAAAGACAAAAACCTAAGAATAATAGGAATATAGGAAAAGGAAGATTCCCATTTCCAAGACCCAGAAAATATTCTCAACAAAATCGTAGAAGGAAATTTTCCCAACTTAAAGGAGAGGGCTATAAGAATACAAGAGGCCTATAGAACACCCAACAAATTAGAGCAGAAAAGAAAATCCTCCCACCACATAATAGCTAAATAGTAAGTATACAGAACAAAGAAAAAATTCTAAAAGCTGCAAGGGAAAAAGGCCAAGTAACATATAATGCCAAACCCATCAGGATCACACCTGACTTCTCAAAAGAGACTAGGAAAGCCAGAAGGGCGTGAACAGATATCATGCAGACCCTAAGAGAACACAGATGGTAGCCCAGGCTACTAAACCTAGCATCATAGATGAAGAAAACAAGATAGTCAATGACAAAAACAAATATCAACAATACTTACACACAAATCCGACATTAAAGAAGATACTAGAAGGAAAAATCCAACCCAGAAAAGCTAACTATGTTCAAGTAAACACAGGAAATAAATAACATCACTACAGCAAAACTAATAGTAGCCAAGCACACAAACACACTACCACAACCAACATAGAAACATAAGGATCTAACAGCCACTGGTCATTAATCTCTCTCAACATCAAAGAATTCAACTCTCCAATAAAAAGACACAGACAGAGTGGATGCATAAACAAGACTCAACAATCTGTTGCATTTAAGAAACACACCTAAGTCACAAAGATAGATATGACCTGAGAGTAAATATCTGGAAGACAGTTTTACAAGCAAATGGATGCAAGAAGCAAGCAGAAGTAGCCGTTCTGATATCTAATAAAATAGATTTTCAACCAAAATTAATCAAAACAGATGGAGAAGGTCATTTCATACTCATCAAAGGAAACTTCCACTAAGAAGACATCACAATTCTGAACATCTATGCCCCAAATACAAGGGGACCCACATATGTAAAAGCTAAGTATGTTAGCTTAATGAAACTTAATTAATTAATTAATTAATTAATTATTAATTAGTTAATAAAACTTAAACAATACATACATCCCCACACATTAAGAGCAGATTTCAACACCCCATTTCAACAAAACTGAATTAAACAAAGAAACAATGACTCTAACAGAGGTCATGAATCAAATGTACCTAACAGACATCTACAGAACCTATCATCCAAACACAAAAGAATTTATCTTCTTCTCAGCACCACCATGGAACCTTCTCCAAAATAGACCATATAGTTGGTCACAAAGTAAGAAGATACAAGATTGAAATAATCCCTTGTATCCTGTCTGACCATCATGGACTAAAGCTGGACCTCAAAAACAACAGAAATCGCAAAAAGCCTACACTCACATGGAAACTGAACAACTTATTACTCAATGACAGTTGTGTCAAGGAAGAAATAAAGAAAGAAATCCTAGAATTCAATGAAAATGAAGGCACAACATACCAAAATTTATAGGACACAATGAAAGCAGTGCTAAGAAGAAAGTTCAGGGGCAGGAGAGGTAGCTCAGAGGTTAAGGGCACTGACTGCTCTTCCAAAGATCCTGAGTTCAATGCCCAACAACCACATGGTGGCTCACAACAATCTATAATGTTATTTGGTGCCCCCTTCTGGTGTATAGGTGTGCATGCAGACACAACTCTGAACACATAATAAATAAACTTTAAAAAAAAATAACGTGAGGAAAGTTCATAGCACTAGTGCCTTCAAGAAATTTGAAAAATCTCATACAAGTAACTTAACAGGTCACCTGAGAGCCCTAGGGAAAAAAAGAAGCAAACACACCCAAGAGGAGAAAATGGCTGGAAATAATCAAACTCAGCACTGAAATCAATAAATTAAAAACAAATAAAACAATTCAAACACACTAATCCAATAGCTAGTTTTTTGAGAAACTCAATAAGATAAACAAATTCTTAGCCAAACTAACTAAAAGCTAGAGAGACACTATCCAAATCAATAAAATCAGAAATGAAAAGGGGACATAACAACAGACACTGAGGAAATCCAAACAATCATTAGGTCTTACTTCAAAAGCCTATATGTCACAAAATTTGAAAATCTGAATGAAATGGACAATTTTCTTGATAGATTCCACTTACCAAAGTTGAATCAAGACCAGGTAAATAAATTAAGTATTCCTATATTCCCTTAGGAAATGGAAGTGGTCATCAAAAGTTTCCCATCTAAAAAAAGTCCAGGGCCAGGTAGTTTCAGTGCAGAATTCTACTGGACCTTCAGAGAAGAGTTAACACCAATACTCCTCAAACTATTTCACAAAATTAAAACAGAAGGAACATTGCCACACTCACTCTATGAAGCCACAGTCGCATTAATACCTAAACCTCACAAAGACCCGTCAAAGAGAATTTCAGGCCAATCTCGCTTATGAACATTGATGCAAAAATACTCAATAAAATACTTGCAAACAGAATCCAAGAACACATCAAAGATATCATCCACTATGATCAAGTAGGCTTCATCCCAGGCATGCAGGGGTGGTTCAATATATGGAAATCCATCAGTGTAATCCACGATATAAACAAACTGAAAGAAAACAACCACATGATAATCTCCCTAGATGCTGAAAAGCATTTGACAAAATCCAACATCCATTCATGTTTAAAAGCCTGGAGACAAAGGCACTTACCTAAACATGGTAATGCAATATGCAGAAAGCCTTTAGCTAACATCAAACTAAACAGAGAGAAACTCATATCTATCCCACTGAAATCAAGGACAAGGCAAGGCAGCCCAACCTCTCCATATCTCTTCAACATAGTTCTTGAAGTCCTGGCTAGAATGGGATTCTGTTTGGAAAGGAAGAAGTAAAAGTATCACTATTTGCAGATGATATAATAGCATACATGAGTAACCCCAAAAAGTGTACCAGGGAACTCCTACAGCTGATAAACACCTTCAGCAAAGTGGCTGGATACAAAATTATATAAAAAAAAAAAATCAGGAGGCCTCCTGTATAAAGAAGACAAATGGGCTGAGAAAGAAATTATGGAAACAACACCCTTCACAATAAACACAAAGGACATAGAGTACCTTGGTGTAACTCTAACCAAGCAAGTCAAAGACTTGTATGAAAAAAAAGTTCAAGTCTCTGAAGAAAGAAATTGAAGAAGATATCAGAAGATAGAATGATCTCCCATACTCAAGGCATGGCAGGATAAACATAGTAAAAATGGCCATCTTACCAAAAGCAACATGCAGATTCAATGCAATTGCCATCAAAATACCAGCACAATTCTTTATAGATCTTGAAAGGAAAATCTCTCAACTTCGTAAGGAATAACAAGAAACCCAGAATCGCAAAACAATCATCTACAATAAATGATCTTCTAGAGGTCTCTCCATTCCTGATCTCAAGCTGTACTATAGAGAAACAGTAATAAAAACTGCATGGTACTGGCATAGAAACAGGCTCTCGGATCAATGGAATCAAATAGAAGACACAGAACTAAAGCCACATACTTATGGACACCTGATTTGACAAAGATACCAACAACATACAATGGAAAAAAAAATGATAGCATCTTCAACAAATGGTGCTGCTCTAACTGGATATCTACATGTAGAAAGATACAAATAGATCCATACTTATTACCCTGTCAGGTGGATCAGACCTCAATATAAAATAAGACATACTAAATATCTTATTTTAAAAAAGTGGGAAGAGCCTCATTGGCCCAGGCGACAACTTCCGGAAAAGAACACCAATAACACAGGCTCTAAGATCAAAAACCAATAAATGGAACCTCATGAAACTGAAAATCTTCTGTAAAGCAAAGGACACTGTTGTCAGAACAAAACGACAACCTACAGACTGGGAAAAGATCTTCAGAAACCCTACAAATGATAGAACCCTACAAATATCCAGAAAATATAAAGAACTCAAGGAGTAAAACAGCAACAAATCAAGTAATCCAATTTAAAAATGGGGTACAGAGCTTAACAGAGAATTCTCAGTAGAGGAATGCTGAATGGCAAAACAACAACAACAACAACAAAACACTTAAAGAGAGGCTCAGTATCCTTATTCATCAGGGAAATGAAAATCAAAACGACCCTGAGATTTCACCTTAAACCCATCAGATTGGCTAAGATCAAGATCTCAAGTGACAACACTTGATGGAGAGGATGTGGAGAAAGGGGAACCCTCCTCCATTTCTGGTGGGAATGTAAACTTGTACAACTATTTTGGAAATCAATCTAGTGCTTTCTCAGATAATTAGGAATAGTGCTACCTCAAGATCCAGCTATACAACTCCTACGCATATATCAAAAATATGCTCAAGAATACAATAAGGACATTTACTCAACCATGTTGGTAACAGCCTTATTCATAATAGCCAGAATCTGGAAACAACCCAAATTCCCTCACTTGAGGAATGGATACACAAATTGTGGTACATTTACACAGTGAAATGCTACTCCACAATTAAAAACAGGAAATCATCAAATATGCAGGCAAATAGTGGGAATTAGAAAAGATCATCCTGAGTGAGCTATCCCAGAAGGAGAAAGACACACATGGTATGTACTCACTTATAAGTGGTTTTAGATATATAATATAGGATAAACATACTAAAATCTGAACACCTAAAGAAGCTAAGCAAGATTGAGGACCCTGGGTAAGATGATCAATCCTCATTCATAAAGGCAAATGAGATAGACATAGGAAGGTGAAAACAAAGAATAAACCAGGAGCCTACCACAGAGGGCCTCTGAATGACTCTACCCAGCAGGGTATTAAAGTGGATGCTGAGACTGCCAAACTTTGGGCAGAGTGCAAGGAATTTTATGAAAGAGGAAAGACCTGGAAGGCTCTGGAGCTCCACAAGGAGAGCAACAGAACCAAAAAATCTGGGCCTAGGGTTCTTTTTCTGATATTGATACTCCAGCCAAGGACCATTCATGGAGATAACCTAGATCCCTTTGCACAGAGGTAGCCTGTGGAAGCTCAGTCTCCAAACAGTCTCCCTAGTAAGAGGAACCAGTGCTGAATTTGACATCAAATATGTGGCTGGCTCTTTTATGACCTTCCCCTGAGGAGGGAGCAGCCTTACAGGCCACAGAGGAACACTATGACAGACAGTCCTGATTAGATCTGATAGACAAGGGTCAGGTGGAAGGGAAGGAGGTCCTCCACTATCAGTGGACTGGGAAGGGGCATGGGAGGAGATGAGGGAGGGAGGGACGGCAGTATTATGAGGCAATGAGTGTGGAGCTAGAGCTGGGAGACAAAGTGAATAAATTGTAATAAATAAATTATATTATATTATATTATTATATTATATTATATTATATTATATTATATTATATTATATTATATTATATTATATTATATTATATTATATTATATTATATTAAAGAAAATAAAAAAATATGCATTGTAATTAGTGTATGTGATCTATGTAAGAAGCAAGTAGTATTTTCTAAATATTCTAGTGTTAAATTAACACAGGTATTTTGTGGTAGGTTGGGAACAGGTGTTGAGGAGAAAAGGGACATCTGACAATCCAATGTTATATTGGAACTTATCAACACAAAGTATTTTGCTTTTTTTGCCATGGCTATTTTGTTTTTTTTAAGTCTTATTAAGTAATCCAGGATGGTCTCAAACTGACAATAATCTTATTGTCTTAGATTCCTAAGTGCTAAGATGGGCCATGATGTCTGGATTAAAATTAATTAAAAATTAATTGGATTAAAATTATTTTCTCAGCTGGGAGGAGATTTATGCCTTTAATCTCAGGACTCAGGAGGCAGAGGCAGGTGAATCTTTGAGTTTGAGGCAAGCTTCTTCTACAGAGTGAGTTCCAGGACAGTAGGGATACACAGAGAAACCACCCCTCTCTTTTTTTTTTTTCAAATGGTGTCAGTATAGTTTGAGCAAAGCTATCTTTCTCTTCCCAGTTTACACTGAAGTACAGAACACGGTAGTTGCAGCCAGTTGGGCCCTCTCACTTTTCCTGATACTCCTTTTCTTTCCTTTTTTAAAATTAATTCAATTTTTAATTATTGTAAGGGTTAAAGAATAAAAGGCTAAGACTGCTTATGTAGAGTATATGAAGTCAGCATCATGCCTTTTTATATCTGGCTTACATTACTTTTATTTTTTTATTTTTTAACAATGTATTCACTTTTTTAAATTTGTTTTTAAATATTTTATTTATTTATTTTGAATGCTCTGAATCATGCCCTTCCTCCTTCTTCTCCTCCCATTTCCCTCCCTTAGTCCACTGATACGGGGATCCTCCTCTCCTTCCATCTGACCCTAGCTTATCAGGTCTCATCAGGACTGTTTACATTATCTTCCTCTGTGGGCTGGTAAGGCTGTCCCTTCCCCTCAGAGGGAGGTGATCAAAAAGCCAGCTACTGAGTTCATGTCAGAGACAGCCCCTGTTTCCCTTCCTAGGGTACCCACTTGGACACTGAGCTGCCATAAGCTATATCTGTGCAAGGATTCTAGGTTATCTCCATGCATGGTTCTTGGTTAGAGTATCAGTCTCAGAAAAGACACCTCGTCCCGACAGTTCAGTTCTGTTGCTCTCCTTGTGGAGCTCCTGTGCCCTCCAAGTCTTTCTATCTCCCCCTTCTTTCATAAGATTCCCTGCACTTTGCCCAAAGTTTGGCTATGAGTTTTGGCATATGTTTTGATACCCTGCTGAGTAGAGTCTTTCAGAGGCCCTCTGTGGTAGGCTTTTGTCCTGTTCCCTGTTTTCTCCCTCTTCTGATGTCTATCCCATTTGCCTTTCTGAATTAAGACTGAACATCTTACCCAGGGTCCTCGGTCTTGCGTTGCTTTTTTAGGTGTACAATTTTAGTATGATTATCCTATATTATATGTCTAATATCCACTTATAAGTGAGTATATATTATATGTATCTTTATGCTTCTGGGATAGCTCACTCAGGATGGTCTCTTCTAGTTCCTACACTTTTCCTGAAAATTTGATGATGTCCTTGTTTTTAATTGCTGAGTAGTATTCCATTGTGTAACTGTACCACAATTTGTGTATCCATTCCTCAACTGAGGAACATCTGGGTTGTTTCCAGATTCTGGCTATTATGAATAAAGCTGTTACCAACATGGTTGAGTAAATGTCCTTGTTGTATACTTGAGCATCTTTTTTATATATACCTAGGATTGGTATAGCTGGATCTTGAAGATCTTTGAAAAATCAACCAAACAAAAAAACAAAAGAAACAAACAAAAAAATGAACTAATGACTCTTATAATTGGAAATATGTAAGTAATTATCTACCTCAATGCATGTAATTGGCACTTTGATATAAGGTTTAAACAAGGTACAGAACTCATAGGCTAATCTGATAATTTACAATGGGTTAGTTCAATTTTCTTACATCTTGTTGAGGCTACACCTAGCAACAGAGTGAAACAGATGTTGAGATTCACACCCAAACACTAGATGAAGCAAAGGGAGTCCTGTAGAAAAATGGGGGGGCACATAGAAGGCGGTGACAGGAAGCATAGAGGTGACAGGAGCTCCACAGGAAGATCAACAGAGCCAAATAACCAGGGCTTTCGGGGACTGAACCACCCAACCAAGAATGGTGCGTAGACTGGACCTACGCAGATGTAGCCAATGGGCAGCTCAAGCTTCATGTGGGCTCCCTAGTAAGGAAGGTGGGGGCTGTCTGTGACATGGACTGCTTTTTGATCACTTTCCCCTAGCGGGGTTGCCTCAACAGACCAGAGGAAAGAGGATGCACTCAGTCTTGACTTGAAGAACTGGGGTACATTGTTGTTGGGGGTGTGCTGTCCCATTTTCTGTGAAATAGGTGAGGGTTGATGGGGGAAGAGGGAGGGAGAGTGGGACCTGGAAGAGAGGCGGTAGAGGGCTACGAGCAGGATGTAAAGTGAATAAATTAATTAATTTAAGAAACAGAACTCTAAAATGCTCCATCCCCATTCCGAAAGGCAAAGAGGATGGACATCAGAAGAAGAAGAAAACAGGAAACAACCTAGAAACCTGCCACAGAGGGCCTCTGAAAGGCTCTGCCCTGCAGACTATCAAAGCAGATGCTGAGACTTATGACCAACTGTTGGGCAGAGTGCAAAGAATCTTATGTAAGAAGTGGAAAATAGTAAGATCTGGAGAGGACAAGAATCCCACAAGGAGAACAACAGAACCAGCACACAGGGGTCCTCCCAGAGATTCATACTTCAACCAAGTACCAGGCATGGAGATAACCTAGGACCCCTGCACAGATGTAGCCCATGGCAGTTTAGTGTCCAAGTGAGTTCCATAGTAATGGGAAGAGGGACTGCCTCTGGCATAATCTGATTGGCCTGCTCTTTGATCACCTCCCCCTGAGGGGGTAGCAGCCTTACCAGGCCACAGAAGATAATAATGCAGTCACTCCTGATGTGATCTGATAGACTAAGGTCAGAAGGAAGGAGAGGAGGACCTCCCTTATCAGTGGATTTGGGGAGGAGCATGCGTGAAGAAGGAGGAGGGAGGGTGGGACTGGGAAAGGAGGAGGGAAGGGCTTATGGGGGGATACAAAATGAATAAAGTGTAATTAATAAAATAAAATTAAATTAAAAAAGAAATAGAACTCATGGGCTGTTGTTTCTTTATACATTCAACATGAAAGGAATTATTTGTGAAGCTTTTTAGAACATTCTGGACAAAGTGCTTCCTGCCTTCCAGGTGTCTGCTGGCAGTGTGCTCACTGGGACATGGCCCTGCCGTGAGGAGGCTGCAGCTGTGAGCATCTATTCTCTACATGACACTTGGCAGATAGGTGATCATAGGCAAGTCTTCAAGGCTCCTTATGGCCTGATCCCGAAGTTCCTTCTCATTGCCTCTTTTCATCATCAAAGTTCCTAGGGATCACATATGACTTGACAGTGTAAGCCGGATGTACTCAGCAACCCTAGTGAGAAATAAGTGGTTCCCTTCATGAGCTTCACAATGTTTCACAATGCTATGGCCATTAAAACCTATTTAATGATTTTCTTGAAGTATTTATCAACGTTATTTCATGAAATAATGTATTAAATGAGAAATAACAGCTACATCACTGAAACTGTGAATTGCATTAGGTGATTTCCCTTCCTAAATTATTTGCTGGTAAGTTATTTTAATGAATGAAACCAGACAGGCATTGTTGTCATGTTTATGCAAATAGAAATGGATAATGCTTGACAGTCACTGTAATATCTACAGATATAACACAAGTTAAGTCTCTCAAAAAGCCACAGAATTGTCATTTTTGTTATACCTACTAATGTCAGAGAAGAGGGTAAAACATTGTTTTTTATTAATATGCCAATCTTAAAAGTAAATTTAAACACAATGTATCACTTTGAGAAGTGAAAGTCACATAAGTCTTATAAGCCTATGTGAAACTCCATCTGGACTGGGCATAATTAACCTAGTTTCTTTTCAATCATATATACTGGTACATGTACATATGTGTGCATGCTCCTGGGATCTAAGGTATTAAGCAACTAAAGAGCGTATTTGTCAAGACTAACAGCTTACTTACTAAGACTCACTTCACCAACCTTGTTTTATGTCCACAACCAACTCAGAGCTGCAGTGTCACAAACTGCCCTTTCTTAATTGTTCCTCTGTCTTGAAAGATCTGTCTCTAGGCTGCTTAGCCTGTACACTGCACCTGTCTTCTCACCTGGAAATAACGTTGTGTTGGCTTCTAGTGGGCAGGCATGGAAGTGAGACCCACTTTTTCTCAAGGGGCTGGACACCAAGAGTTTTACCATCTCCAGTGAAAACATGGGCAACAAAAAATGAGCTTTCTCCTCTTTTTTCTTCTCCTCCTCCTCCTCTTCCTCTTCTTCCTCCTTCTCTTCCTTTTCCTCCTCCTCTTTTTTCTCCTCCTCCTCCTCTTCCTTCTCCTTCTCCTTCTTTTAGTAGGGGTATGGGATCTGGAGAGGTTACAAGGGTAGGGGGCAGACCTAGGAAGTGAATGTGCTCAGGGTTCATGATGTGGAATTCCCAAACAATAAATTAAAAACATTATGAAAAAAGAAAAAAGAAGGTTTCCTTTGATGCTACTAAGAGACAGGAGATCTGCATGAGTAGCACATTCCTTTGTTTCTGTAAACATGTATTCCACTTGTACACAGATAAACATGAACATATACAGAAGAAGGCAAACAAAACAAGCACATTCTAGCCACCCAGTGGAATGTTCTCTGATGCAGAAAGATCAGAAAACAGATGTGAAATAACACATCAGTAGAAAACTTAATGCCATATTAGGAAATTGTGATATTAAAAGTGATAGTACTTCCATTGTTTTTGTGGAACTAAAATATGGAGAAATTTTAACTAATTATATTATACTCTATAACATTATACATATAAAGACTTAGTTAAACAGACATATTGGCAGATTGACTTTCCTTCTCTGTTATCTTCACCTGTGTTCTTTAATAAGTTTTTATGAAGTGATATTTGCTTTAAAATATTCTATTACTTTTAAATTATTTATATGCATGTATGTTTGTGTGGAAGTATGTACACACGGTAACAGGTGCCAAAGGAGTTGGATCCCCTGAGAATGCTTTTACAGGAAGTTATGAGCCACCTGACATGGATGTTGGATACCAAACTTGAGTCCAGTAGCAGAATACTAAGTGCTCTTAACCACGGAGCTAAATAAGTCTTCAGCTGCACCATTTATTGCACACCACACCACCTCCACACACCCCTCTATATCTAAAGGCATTTTGGCTTCCATTGACTTCCATATCCGATAAATTTAAAAGGTGCTGACAACAATGCTCTAGGTTAAGAACATTATGGGCTCTCAGAGACTGAAGCAATAAACACAGAGCCTTCAGGGGTCTGCGCCAGGTCCTCTGAATAAATGTTTTGGCTGTTTGGTGTTTTGTGGGACTCCTAACAGTGGAAGTGGGCATGTCCCTGATTCTTTGGATTGATCTTGGGACTTTTTCCTCCTATTGGATTGTCTAGTCCAGTCTCAATATTAGAAAGGCCTTGTCTTAGTGTACCTTGTTTCATCCTTTTGGCTGTTGTCTCCTAAGAGCTTGCTCTTTTCTCAAGGGAGATGGAGGGAGAGTAGATCTGGGGGAAAGAGGAGGAGCAGGAGAGCTGGGAGGAGTGGAGGGAAGAGAAACTGTGGTCTGGTCTGGATGTATTGTGTGAAAGAAGAATCTGTTTGCAATTAAAAAAGAGAAAAAAATGTATTCCTGAAAAGTAACAGGTTTCTTTCTTTTTCTTTCCTTCCTTCCTTCCTTTCTTTCTTCCTTCCCTCCTTCTTTCCTTCCTTCCTTCCTTCCTTCCTTCCTTCCTTCCTTCCTTCCTTCCTTCCTTCCTTCCTTCCTTCCTTCCTTCCTTCCTTTCTTTCTTTCTTTCTTTCTTTCTTTCTTTCTTTCTTTCTTTCTTTCTTTCTTTTGGATGAGGAGAGTGGATACTGACTCTGGGCAAGGATTTGGAGTGATTGACCAAACTTCCTTCAGCTGGAGAAATGGGGAGGTAATGTCCCTCCCAATGAGAAATGTTTGTTCATTCCTTACCAGAAGACTAAATCTTTATGATCTTCGGTTCAGTCACAGTGGGGAAAGTGAGAGAAGGAGCATGGGTGCCATAGCTCTTACTTATAACCTTCAAACCTTATGAACTGAACAAAGCATCCCTATACCTTTTCCATACATGCAACCCTGCTCTCCCAGGTTACATATCTACCAATGTTGAAATAACAGAAAGACCCCTCCGTTCATTTTGTTTCCCAAATATCTATTTGAAAGAGATTGCTCACATCAAGTCTGTGCTTAAAATTCACTGAAAAGTGTTTACTGAGACTGGTGTATTCAGGTATTAAGGAGGCTCTTAAAGTAATGACATTTGTATTTCAGTATATAAAGGTGGATTCCCACAAACAAGTATGCATATCATTCTGTTTATTTCATAGAGTTACTACATTGAAAGTCTAGTCTTCTTTAAAATGTAAATGGAAAGTTGTTTGCTGCTCCTGGTGTTCATACAAGGCCTATTGTGTTTTTGTTAAATCCAGATGAAAGTGCATAGAATACTTTACTGTCCAAAGCGAGATTAGAACTCTGATTTGCAGGGGATTAGCAACCTCCCAAACTTGTCCCTCCCACCTTCACCCTTTAATCACAATAGCTAAACCATCCTAGGCCTAACCCATCTGTCTAGATTTTCTCATGGTACCATTAAATGAGAATTTGTTGGTGGGCTATTTTTACTTTTAGCCACATTAAAGCCAGCTGCAAAGTCCTCAGTTTTTAGGATATTGACTTTTATGCAGGGCACAGATTTGTGCCTTCTCTGGTTTATAAGCTTCCTACTTGTGAGGCAGCTGTGAGGCAGTTAATTAATGGAATCCTCATCCTCCCAGAGCTGTGCTTTATTGTCTCACAGGCACACATGGAGGCTAGAGCTGAACTTTGGAGCCATCTTAACTCTGCATTCTTCTTACTTTTTAAATAAAGTTGGCTTGAGAGTTTTCACAGAAGGATAAACCTATGTGACAGTGCATGGTCACATAGGGTGGGGTTGGGGAAATCAGGTTAATGCTCCGTGTTATACTCTTGAGGTAACTGACATTTACTTCAAGTGGTTGTGATTAAATCATATTTAAATATACTTAATCTATTCTACCTCTATCTATTTCATCTCTTATTCTATGCTTGTATTTGCTTTTTCTTTTTTCAGTTCTTATCTCCTTTTCAAATATTGAAGAAATAAAAATATGTGCAATTAAATCATTTCTTATTTTATTGTATCCCTGCCAAAAGATCCTATCAGTAAAAACTCATTCAAATATCTCATTAAAATTCAGTCCCCAGATGAGCAAGCTTAATTGGCATGAAGTCAAGATACATAATAATTTAAATTATAAAGTTCCAGAAACAGTAGATTATGATGAATGACATCTCTTTACTTAGTATAGTTCCATTTTGTTGAAGTTATAATTAAATACTCTACATTTTTGCTGACCCCATAGTGCTTTTTTCCCACTTAGAACATCTTAAATACCCTTTGATTTATTTGCATTAGGAAACAGGAAGATTAAGATTTTCTTTAACCAAAAATTTGAGATCACACTTAACAATATTGTGATAAATTATTCTATTATTTAGCATAGACAGCTTTGTACAGAAAAACAAATAGCAGTCAAAAACTTTCCAGTAATTCAAAAGTTAATAATTTTGTGTGCAAATATTACAAGTATGAGGGAAAATTTGAGACTGATTAGTTAACTCTCCAAAACAACATGTGATAGGAACCAGAAACTAAGGATTACTTTAAGACTTAAGAGAAACACAGAAGGACTACACAGTTATTATTATTCTGCATAGCTCTGCTAGTGGTTCTCAACCTTCCTAATGCTGCAACAGTGACCCTCAACCGTGAAATTACTATGTTGCTACTTCTTAACTGTAATTTTGGTACTGTTGTGAACCATAACGTAAACATCTGATATGTAGGATGTAATCTATAGGTTGAGAACCCCTACTCTTTGGTATCATTCGTATAACATGTTTGTTCTCCCTACTTATTGATTTTGGAGGATATGACTCAGTAGTACAGAAGTCATTGGGGAAATATATTTTTAAAAGCCTCAGAAAAAGTTTTAAGTCAATGAAAGTCAGCACACTATATAACACTGGCACTATGATTTGCACTTCCCCCAAAATTGAAATTATTTTATCTTATTTAAGTTATGATGATGTTGTGTTTGACAGTTCAGTTCATAGCACTGGAAATGAATTGTAAGCACTGAACACTGAACAGTGCCATTTCACTCTAGAGATGCTTTTACTGTATATGTAACTCTTTTTTTTCATTCACTTAATGCTTTTGTTTAAAATGATTTTCTACATCCATGAAAAATGATTTTTAAAATGTTTAAAATGATTTTCTACATCCATGAAAAATGAGTTTCTTTAAAAACTTTTTTGTATTAATGCTTTATAGAACTGGTGACAGTAAAGTAACTAATTCATTCAAAAGACTTGGAGTATATTCCTCACTCTCCAACACACTAGCTGCACATTAACCATAGTGTTAGTAGAATAAAAATTTGTCTAGTAATTGCAGAAAATAATGTGTTTTTCCTTAAAAAATTAAAGTACAATTGTCCTGTGATCTGGCTGTTCCATTAATGTGGAATACCTCAAGGAAAACAGACCAGTGTGTCAAAGGGACTTCTGTGCTACTAGGCTTCCTAAAGACTATTCACAATAGCAAAAAATAAATAAATAAATAAATAAAAAATAAAAAATAAAAAAAAGGAAACATCGTAAGTATCTATCAAATGTGATGTGGTGTGTGTGTGTGTGTGTATGTGTGTGTGTGTTATTCAGTTATAAAACACATTGATCTCAGAGTCTCAGAGGACTGTACAGCAGAATGTTAGATATTCTGAATGTTAAATATGCTGAGGGGAATAGAAGAAAGAGAGGAACACTGATCAATAGGTACTAAGATACTATTCAGAAGAGATGTAGGCACTGTGGCTTGGCACAATATGGTGAGTGCTGATAACTACTATCTGGGCCCATGGGGGCTAATAAACACCGAACCACCAACCAAAAAACATGCATGGGAAGGATCAAGGTTCTTACACATGTGTAGCAGATGTGTAGCTTGTTTTTTAAGTGGGTACCTAACAAATGGAATGGAGGCTATCTCTGACTCTATTGTCTGCCTTTGGATCCCTTTCCCATAGCTGAGTACATTGTCTGGCTTTCCTGAAAGAAGAAGTGCTTAATCCCTCTGAAACTTAATGTGCTATATTGGGTTGGAACTCATGGGAAGACCGATTCCCCTTCTCTGAAGAGAAAAGGATAGGAAGTTGGGGGAGGGTGTGTGAGGGTGGGACTAAGAGGAGGGAGGAAGCACAATCAGGCTGTAAAGTGATAAAATAAATAATGAAAAAAAATAACAGAATACTAAAGGGCCAGACATAGTGGTGCATGCCTTTAAACCCAGCACTCAGAAGGCAAAGGTGGATTTCTAAGTTCCACATGATTTACAAAGGGAGTTCTAGGTAAGCCCAGGATTATACAGAAAACAACAAAAAAAAGAACAAAACAAACAAGCAAACAAAAAACTAAAGGAAAGCACTTTGAACGTTTTCATAAATTAATAATGTATTTGAAGAGGTGCATTTTATGCTTATAGAAATATACATTAGAATATTTATGTTAATTTAAATAGTGCACATTAGATACATGTGTCAACTTATCACATGGCATCTCAAAATGTGTACAATTTATATGCCAGCACTATTAAAAATAGAAAAAGAGAAAAACAGTGACAAGCATATGTCCCCCTGTATTAAAACAAAAATAAATTAGAAAACAAACCCATTAACAACTAAAATTTCCCAGGGAAAGCTGGCTAAATGGTTACAGAGGTAGACTATAGAGGGCTGGTCAGGGAGAAAGAGCTCATTTAGAAAATAATATGAAAGCACAGATAGTTCCCAGGCTTCCCCATTTTTATGAAATTCTAGGCAAACTAAGGGCTAGTGGACAATTTTTGTTGTTAATATCAGACCTCCAACGGTAGTTAAACCAACCCCAAAGTGAGTCTTTCCCTCTTAGACAACTGCAAAGGTGGCTCTTACTATGTTGGCTCAGGGTAGCTTAAGGGCTGAAATCCTTCCATAAAAACAGTCTATGGAAAGTCTGATAGTGACTAGTAGCAAGCAGGCATGTAGGAGACACTGCTTTAATAGACAATTTTTCAACTTGTCCAGCAGCAATAGTGATTCTATTAGATGTAAGCATTGACATGTCAGACCTTTTAAAAGGTTTTCAAAATGTTTAAATTATATGTGTCTATCTTTGTTACCACAAGGTCAAGAAAATTTACCTTGTGATTAAAAAAATAAGAAACAGGGAACAAAATATCTGAAAAGTAATAAGACTTTCTTATTAATAAGTAAATGTCACTGTATATATTTTCTGTTGTTTGTATTTTTCTTTCATTTTCTGTTTTAAACTCCTCAGTCTCTTTTCTTATAATGCTGATACAAAAACCTATTGTGCTATGTCATTTCTCATGAATGCTTTAAAGCCTGTATTTATATTCAAAATACAACCTATAAACAACTGATTACATTAGACTTTATTGATGGAATAAAGAATAGCACATGAATGTTTACCAAGGAAGAAATTTTTTTTATATTTCTCATTTAAGCTTTATTTATTTTTTTAATTTTTTATTAATTACACTTTATTCATTTTGTAACCCCCATAAGCCCCTCCCTCCTCCCCTGCCGATCCCACCCTCCCTCCCATTTCTGCATGCATGCCACTCCCCAAGTCCACTGATAGGGGAGGTTCTCCTCTTCTTTCTGATCTTAGTCTATCAGTTCTCATCAAAAGTGGCTGCATTGTCCTCTACTGTGGCCTGGTAAGGCTGCTCCCCCCTCAGGGGGAGGTGATCAAAGGGCAGGCCAATCAGATTATGTCAGAGGCAGTCCCTCTTCCCATTACTATGGAACCCACTTGGACACTGAACTGCCATGGGCTACACCTGTGCAGGGGTTCCAGGTCATCTCCACGAATAGACCTTGGTTGGAGTATGATTTTCTGGGAAGTTCCCTGTGTTCAAATTATCTTGTTCTGTTGCTCTCCTTGTGGAGTTCCCGTCCCCTCCAGCTCTTACTATTTCCCACTTCTTACATAAAATTCCATTCACTCTGCCCATCAGTTGGCCATCAGGCTCAGCATCTGCTTAAAGCTTCTGCAGGAAGAAATTTTTTAAATGTGAATAAAACACTATACATGGTTGCTTGTTGAGAGGTTTTCCAGGCTAACATATCTCATGATTCATAATTATTTTAATATGTTAGTGTTCTTCAGCAATAATTTTACAAAGTATTTCTACAAATGTTCTTTCAATTGATAATAATGACTGGAACAATCTATCATATATTGTTTATGTCCACAGTTACTTTTTGTTTGACAATTGGGAACCTTTAAAATGTTTAATATAGGCAAGAAATAAAGCCCAGTGGTAGAATACTTGCCTAACATGTGTGAGTCCCTAAATTCAAATTTTATAACTGTGATAATTAAATGAATTAAACTAAAAAATAAAAATGAAAAGTTAATATGGTGAATCTCTATGCAACTCTGGTGTATAACTAACTTTATAAAAATTTTCTTAGAGAGGGTGTACTAGACATGTTTGAATACTCAGTATTAAACCATGATTGACACTGTCAAATTGACCTTTAGGAAGACACATCAAACTTACTGTGTATCACAATTTTTTTTGCTTCCAACACCCATGAACACTGGTTACCATCATGTCATCTTCTTAAGCCTTTGCTAATTACAAGGAATGATGGTTAATACCAAAGACTGTCAACTTGGTATTATTTAGAATCATCTGACCATGCCTGAATGAGGAGGAGTGGAGGTGGAGATTCATTTGATTAGGTTAATTGCATTGGAAAGACTCACTCTGACTGTGGGTGGCATCATTTCCTAGCCTGTAATCCTGAGCTGTATAAGAAGGAGAAAGTGACCTGAGTACAGCTTGCTTTTTATCTGCTTCCTGACTGTGAATGCAATGTGACCACCTGTCTCATGCTGCTATCACCACGGTTTCCCTGTCATGGTGTATTATGCTTTTGAACTGTGGGCCAGAATAAAATTCTTCTTGCTTAGGTTGCAGTTGCCAGAATATTTTTTATCACAGCAACAAGAAAATAAACTCATAAAATAGGCCAAAAAAAATATTGTTATGGTTTGGATCTTAAATGGTCCCTGCAGATCAAAGCCTTGTTTTTTCTTATTCCAAGAGCTAAGCAGCTTTGCTCTGACACATGCATCAGGCCTCTTTGTCTGCCTGGCTACTGGTCCACATCAAAATGTCCTTCCTGAGGGTAACTTGACAAGCATGGACTGGGATATCTGAAACCAAAGCAAATCTTTTTCTTCTTTAAGTTAAATTTCTTGAGTATTTTGTCTACAAGAGGAAATGCTAACAGTGACATATTTGGAAACCTCTAGTTTTTGTTAATGAATCTGAAAGGAAAAGAGATAATTATTAAGAACTATTACCTTTAAAACCAATTAGTTACAGAGAAGTTTTAGATAAATAAATGTAATTGCAAAAGCCTCTGTGTTCTGGGAAGAATGGTGATACTCTGGCTGTAGAATGGCAATTTTGGATAGAGAGAATGATATTAGAGAAAAAGTTGAGTTCCTATGACATAAAATCCATACAGGGTTTAATGGATTAGAATTGTGTCTTTTTTGGTGGAATGTCAGATTTCTGCCTTGCTTTGGAGAATTTTGAATTGTATGCCTGGAATGCTTATTAGACAAAATATTAATCTAGACTTGCCTATTAATCAGCAGGAAAAAACCCTCAGAAAACAATAGGTTAGTATATGGTGCAGTAGCATCTGCACTCTTAGTGGTTAGGTAGAGTCTGTTGATAGTGCAATGTTTCCCCATTTGTCTACCATGTCCGCTGCTGTATGTTCAATATACCTTTAACTTCTCACATTCATCAGTCATTAATTAGGCTGCATAATGAACGAAAGTGAGGATATCAAGTGGTAGTGAGTGGCTCTAGAGGAACCGGAGATAGAAGACACTTACGGATCAGTATACAGCTATTATATATAAGAAGGCTAATCTAGATTGATTGCTCAGGCAGGCCCTGTTTACTTTGAATCAGAGGTAGAGTGACATTTGCAAAACAGAATATTCAAGAATATTTTGAATGTTTTAATAAGCTTTTGGGTTTATTCAGATGTACATTACATTCAGATGTAGAATTTGAATCTGAAATTCTCCAGAAGGCATCCCACGGGAGAATCTGGAGGAACGGAAGAATGGACTATTACCAATGGACAGGTAGGAGTCAGTGACCTGTCAAAGTGTCCCACAAGGAAGGCTTGACTCAGAACAGTGTGGTACAATCTATTCCAACAGCTCATCAGCCCTGGCCAGAGACCAAGTGCAGAGCTGCCTGTAACAGACATGGTTACCTATGACTAGGATTGCATAGACTAATGAGAGGGGGAGGGATTCAAAACCATGCTGGTAGATGGAAAATCTCACCCAAAGGGGAAAAGGTTCTAAAGAAGGTTTGGGATGTAGGTTAGTGAGAACAATAGGAAGCATTTGTGCCCACCGGAAGTGAAGACTCACTAATCAGCCAGTGTTGGGTGCAGGAATATAGCGATCAGGTAGCCAGGAAAGGGGAGTCCCAAAACCAGGGAAAGGGAGAAGAATCCTACCCTTTGACATATGCAAATGCAATAGGTGCAGTACTTATCTCTAGTCCAATTGATCTGAAAGGTAGGTTTGGGTGGATTTCCTATAACTTATATGAATCCCTTTTAAGTTTACAAAGGAGATAAACTTCAGACATATTAGCATCATTATTGTAATCTGCAAATATACATTGTAGAATAAGACAGTAGAGATATACCTTTGCATTAACAGGATAAACACTCTTTAAAGTGAGTTCTGGAAAGGCAGAAGCCTTTCACCAAGTGGAAGGGGTAAAAGGTGACTTGATCTTAACTTTTAATATGATTACACATCATGAAAGAGATGCTGTTTCTCTGTATCCAGAAGAGACTGGATGTATTTAAATCTAGCACAATGAGAAACAACTTTTAAATCTATATGTAATAAACAATCCAAAGGAGATTCAAAATCTTGAGCTTGGATCCATGATAGTGGATCATATATTGGAATGTTTTTATCAGAGTTAGATTAATAAATTAGAGCTCTAGTGATTAATGTCAAAGCTCTGGAAAGTTAATACAACAGTAGCATAACCACAGGAATAAATATGAAAATAAAAATGCAAAGTATTTTTATTTCTTTAGGCTACCTTAAATCCCCTTATACCTTTTAATTTTTATAACTTGCACTTAACAATCTTAAACAATTTTTAGATCCTCAAAGACTTTCTTAGAAGTTCATAAATGTCTGTATCCTTAGACCTTGAATCCAATTATTTACCATGAGACATAGGTGAGACAGCTGTGAACATTTATTGTCCTTTGACTAAAGGAATGGTAAAATGTTACATTTGAGATCTGTTTTTTTATTATTGTAACTGTGTCTAGACCTCACAGTTGCAACTCTAGGTGCGTGGCTTAAGGACTGGTCTCCTACATATAAAAAGTACCAAGAATGCATCTGAAGTCTCCCATTACAGAAACTGACAATTTGACCATGGAACCCAAGTGTGAGGTTAAAACAGACCTATAGCATTACATTGGGCTTGGTGAGGCTGGTGGCAGTCACTGAATTTAGGAGCCATTTATCCTCCACCAGGCCAAGAAGTTCAAAGTCTGGATGTGTCTGTGGTGCTTGTGCTGGTTGGGCTTCCATGGCTGGGCACAGAGAACAAAACTGCATGGGAGTATTTTTACTTCCAAAAGCCAGTCTTCCATCAGGCAGAACATGGCTTGTTGAGGCAGCTGGGGACCTGTGTCCTTCCTGAACACATTTGAAACAGATACCTGGCAGAGTTGACTTTGGCTATACTTGGTGGGATGGAACATTGCAGACCTCTTGTTTACTCTGCAAGAATACCAACAACTGCAGAGCAGCAGTCCAAGTCTGGAACATAGGTTTTTTGTTTGTCTGTTTGTTTGTTTTCCTGTGGCTGAAGCTGCCTGGAAGCCTCTCAGACTTTAAAAATCCTATTTACCAACTTTGGTATTGGGTCTCAGGGACCATCCTCAACCATTCAGTTAAAATGGCAGTGAGACCATGTCTGCATCTGTAGGATTATAAATATATTTTGGAAATGTTAAAGGACTTGATCATCTATAAGATGAGTGACAATTAAATATTAACTATTTAATATTAACTATTAAATATTAGGACTTTCAGGTTCATCCCTGTTACATTGAAGCCTTAAAACAGCACATAGTCCATAAAGAAGAAGGATAAAAGTTTCCTGTATAATTTAGTTTATAAAAAGTCAATAGCTTATAAAAGTTTAAGGCTATATTATAGATAAATAACGGCACATTTGGAAAACAAGACCAAACATATTTTAACCTTTTTGAGAATGAAGATAAAGCATAACAATCAACTGTTAACAAAAACAAATGAATATCTCTAAAATTAATAGATTTCAATTTAAAGAATCGTTGGAATTATATTACATAGTTTAAGGGTATCTAGGCAAAAACTTCTACATAGTAACCTCCGAGTTGTGAATTTAAAAACCAACAGCATAGAATAACAGTATTAAGCGACTATAAGTTATATCTGAATGTAATATACTAAATCCATTTTCCAGAAAGCCTAGTGGAAAACCCAGATTATAGGTAGTTTGTTGTGGGAGAAACAGCATTTATTCATTCATTTAGGAATTGGTAAAGATATAGGCAGTTTCATATCATGTGGTCACCTTAAGGTTTACAGTTTAATCTAAAGACTTATTGAAAGCATAAAAAGAAATCAGAGTATTTTTATTTAGTGGGATAGCAGACAGAGAGAAACAGACTAGAATGTGAGAAAAGAGAAATAGAGAATCACTATTAACTTCACAGATAGCTCTTAGTGTTACTGAATATTGGACATTTGAGTAGAGTAAATATTGGTGTATAAGCCAGAGGTTTCCCAAAGAGGAAAGAATATGAAGAAGCCATTCCTTGAAATGGGAAAGGGGAAGTGGAAATGGACCATGCAGCTAGTGGTTTATCAACCAAATGTCACAGCAGGTCAGAGGCTTAGCCTGGCTATGTCCTAGATTCTCAGTTCCTGGTATCAGGCCTTTATCAGCAGTAAGGCTGAGTTCTTTTTTTAATATATTATTTTTTATTTATTAGAATATATTCACTTTGTATCCCAGCTGTAGTCCCGCCCTCATCTCCTCCCAGTCCTGCCATGCTTCCTTCCCTCATCTTTTTTAAATATATTTTTTAATTTTTATTATGAGTTATACTTTATTAACTCTGTATCCCAGCTGTATCCAGCTCCCTCATTCCCTCCCAATCCCACCCTCCCTCCCTCCTCTCCTTCCTGCCCCTTTCCAAGTGCACTGATAGGGGAGGACTTCTTCCCCTTCCATCTGACCCTAGCCTGGATTGTCTTTCATAGTCTTCCTCTATGGCCTGGTCAGGCTTCTCCCCCATCAGGGGAAGGTGATCAAAGAGCCAGCCACTGAGTTCATGTCAGAAACAGCCCCTGCTGCCCTTACTAGGAAGCCCATTTGGAGACTGAGCTACCTATGGGCTACCACTGTACAGGGCGTCTAGGTTATCTCCATGAATGGTCTTTGGTTGGGGTGTCAGTGTCAGAAAAGACACGGAAGCCCATACTTACTGTTTCTGTTGTTCTCCTTGTGGAGCTCCAGACCCTTCCAGGTCTTTCTACCAGAAGAAGGTGAAAATAAGGAACAAGACAGGAGCCTACCGCAGAGGGCCTCTGAAATACTCTACCCAGCAGAGTATTAAAGAGGATGCTGAGACTCATAGCCAAACTTAGGGCAGAGTGCAGAGAATCTTATGAAAGAAGAAGGAGATAGAAGACCGAGTTCTTATAGAGGAAATCTCATCAGAGAAAAAGAATAGAGGAAGGTAGGTAGCTTTAGAGTGGAGGTATGAACGGGAGCAGTGGCCTTTTGGGACCTAAAAAGAGACTAGTTTTGCAGCTCAGAAAACAGTACAACAGAAATAAGGTAATGAAAGCAGCTGGCATTTGGGAAACCACAACTTTTTTTTATAACCAAGATGACTGACAAATCATGTGTCTGCCCTTGATTGTTCTCAGTTACCATGACAGTAAAACCATGTGCTTGCCCTTAGTTGAGATGGCAGTGAAGCTATGGCTCTACCCTCTTTATCCCCAAATCAACATGGCAGCTAGTCATAAGTTGTTCATAGACACAGCATGGTGGGACCAGGGGTCACAGGACCCAGGGTCTTTCTGACAGCATGGCAGCCTCCTCCCCACAGCAGTTCTAAACTGTCCGAGCAAGCTGAACGGGTGTCAGCAGAATTCAAAAACCCTTCTCCACACATAAGCATGAGAGCATGGCAGGAAATTTAAAAGCTGAATCCTCCGTGTCTGAGGTGCCATAGAAATTTAAAGCCATTTGAGGACAATTATAAAACCGTCTGTGCTATTTGGTGGTCCCCAGGCTGGGCTTACCTAATAGTGAAGTCCATCGTGAGCAAGCAATCATGAAAGACCTGAGCAGATGAGAGAGCTGGCAAGAAAAAGATCTGTTGCAGGCTGCATGCATGCCTGAGCAGCTGAGGGAAGCAAGACAGATGTTCAAAGCAGCTGCAGCAGTCATATAAGACTGGTTAATCGATCATGAAGCGATGAGGGTGGGAGAGATAGCTTTATTGTGCAGGCCTGTGAAGAGGGGTTCTAGCATGTCTAAACATTACTAGAAGAGCCCTCTCCAAATGAGCCACCAAATGTCGGTATTTGTTTTAAAATAATGCCACACACACAACAGATACTATATGAAATAGATTTATTAGATGGAGGTGGAGAGAGAGAAGGAAGAAGAGAGACTTGATGTGGGGAACAGGAAAGGAAGTGAGGCAGAGAGAGCAAGAGTGGAGAGTAAGAGCAAGAGAGAGAGAGAGAAGCCATTAAGTGCCTGGCCCAGATGATATCATAGGACGCAGGTACTGACAATGGACTTGTCAGAGCCTTAAAGTTCTCTAAAGGCAGGCCATATGAATTGCCTACACAATGTAATAAATATGTCTTTTTTAATCTTAGTAAGTTTTTAGGTTTACATAAATAATACATGTGTATTTATTCTATGAATTGAATAGACCATGTAAAACCTTCATAATTTCTATGTTGACACTGATGACTGTATAACTGAGATGAAAACACAGCACAGGTCATAACATGTCCTGAGATTAAAAAAAAAAAAGTAACAATGAAAATAACAGCAGAAAAACAACTATCCATTCCTCTTGAAATTACTCTTCTTTACCCTTCTATTATATTATTTTTGTATGATTCTAAAGCACATTGCATTTAACTTTGCTGGCTGAAGCATATAGTATTTAAATTATTTTATCTTCTTACTGTAAAAGATTTAAGTTAAATTATCAGATTGAAATGAATTCTTGCTGGGAAGGTCTTCTGATATATTAAGAAATGTTTTGTATTTGGACTTGGCCTTTTTAAGGCATTAGCTTCAGGGTTATTTTCAATGCTTGCTTTAGATTCCAACATCTAAAATAAAATATTCAAGGCATCTTTGATTTAAAGGCTTTTCAATTGCTATCTGATGGTTCAACAATGCATTAAATAGTTTCAGGACATAGCTTTCTATAATAGCAGTTGTTTAAAGAGTCCTTTCATGTCTTTCTTTGATAGTTTTATTGTAAATATTACCAAGGGATTCAGAGAAGTTGAATTACAATGTCTGTATTCAGTCATCATTTACTTATTCATGCACCGATGATTTAACAAGCAAGTCTTTTAGTAACCACACGTCAGGGAATAAGCTTAGCAGAAGTTAAAAGGCATGGAATATTTGGTACATGGGACCAAATACTTGGTCCCATGTGCTTGGCACTCTACTAGTCGATGCAGTTATAATCAAGAGATACTTTAAAGAGCTCAAACCTAGTGGATAGGGATGGTTTTCAAGAATTCATCTCCTGGTTAATTTGTTTACCTTCTACCTGTATGATATAGGGGTGTTCAGTTCACTAAAGTAAGTGGCCAAATATGTAGACCAGGCTTACAGAGTTGTTGAGAGCATTGAATTATGTACTTAAGAAAGCAGATTTGGAAAATCTCTTGTATTTAGTACATTCACAGTAAGTTTAAATCATTGTCCTAGCTGACACCAGAACCATTTACAAGATAAATAACTGCTTGTTTTATATTAGCATAAGAGGAGCACCTGCCTTCTGAGCTAAGGAATGTTTCTCTGAGAGGAAATAGCTAACCTGAGCTTTCAGTCTAAGCTGGTCCTGACCCCCAGAGAAAATGTAAGACAGCTTGGTAGACACAGGGTGCAGTTAGCACTAACTCACAGAAATGTGAACATGTGTGTCATGATCTCCAGTAAAGAAACAGCATAGGCTATTGAGTCAAACGGCAACATAAGAAATCAGTAGTGAAATGCTTTATGTGGGTGTGTGTATTGCCCGATGGTTTATATTTTAGTTTGGGGTTGTGTGGCCAGTTTTGAACCAAATCAAGGATTTGCATTTGTTTCTATAAATATTCAGAAATTCAAGAGCTTGTTTTCCTTTTTTTAAGTGAGATTTTATTGTGACTACTCAACTCCATTGTGATCTTTTCAAATTCTACAGAATATAAATTTAACTCACATATTTTCAAGTGCCAGGAAATACTCATTAGTACAGTTGTTCTATGTTTACTATGATTCAAAATTGTAAAATGCCTTTAGTTCCTGATAGGCTGTGAGTCAAACTTGGAACTCTGTCCAAATCTCTCTTTTGAATCAGAAAGCATAATGCAACAATGAATATGGCGTGCTGGATTCATACAATACTCAGTGACACAGGAACAAACTCTTGCTAAATGATCTGAAACAGGAAAGTCTATGAGGAAGCACAAAAGAGACAACCATATTGTTCAAGTCAATAATGGTAATATACCATCGTGGGCTCACATTTGGTTCTTCCCATTCTCTCTGTGCTCAGCATGTACTAATATTAAATTAAATATCCAATAAAATTTAAAGTATTCAAAGCTGTTGACTTGATAAGTAGTTCTAAATGTCTGTATGATCCTTCAAAAATATAAATGTTATTAAAATGCATGAGGCTGGTCAACCGATATTCTATGCAGGAAGTTTATTAGGAGGGTATGGAGGGAGTGGGAAACAGGGCATGGTGGGGAAAGGAAAGAAAGAGAAAGAGGGTACTCTAGAAGAGAGAGAGAGAGAGAGAGAGTCAGAGAGAGAGACAGAGAGAATGTAAGAGAGAAGGAGTAAGAGAGAGAGAGAGAGAGATCACGTGTCCGGGTTGGCCCTTTAAGGGGCAATGTAACCATCCCTTCCAGGTATGGCAACCTGGCCGGTGACACAATATGACATTATAAGTTTTGGGTAACCCAGGAGCAGGTTGTGTTCCAAAATACTAACATTCCTCCCTTTTTCTATAATTAAAAAAATGGGGATCTTGGGCTGTTTTTTTTATAAGGTAAGTTAAAGTATATAAATTTAGGCTCATTGGAAGCAGCTCTTGGTTGTCATGCAAGGGGTTGAGAGAGAGAAGAATTGAAGCAACAAAATGGTCAGATTGCAAGGTTAAGGGAAGCCTCTGCCCTGGAAAATTTAGGGTAGAGGGTTGTCAATAGAGAGAGTTGCCAGCCATGCAAGGTAGCAGGTAGGGACTAGGGAACACTGGGAGAACTTGGAGCCACCTGTCCTGGTCCTGAAGCACACCATTTCAGCCTTTTGATAACAACAAGTGAATAACGGGCATAGATTCTCTTCTGGCTACTTCCTGCTGACACTGGGAACGTTGTAGGGAGGTCAAAAGACTGAAATGTTGGCTAAGTCCAGGAAGAATAGGCTGTTTTGATGCTTTCCAGGGTCTGTGAGAACATCCATGGCTGGGAGGAAGGTGAAGGTCCAGTTTGTTGGAAGTCTGTGAGGTCAGAGTTGAACAACTGCAGCTTGTTGGAAGTCTGTGAAGTCAGAGTTGAACACCTGTAGCTGCTTTGGCGCTGTTGTGGCTATAGGAAACATTTGTGTCTGGGAGGTCATATATATAGGCAAAAGATAAAGTTGAGTAGGTTATGGGAAAATCCTTTAGGTACGCATTGAAAACTTTTGGGAGAGCAAACAGAGGTGGAAGGTTTGGATTAATGAGACTTTTACATGGGAACCTTTGTCTACCTGGGGGGACCTTTATTTACCCAATCACTGGCAGTAGTTAAAAAGGCTTTGTTTTGGATCTGTCATTGATGTGAAGTTTGGTTATAGAAGTGTGTAAACTTAGAGGCCCTCGTGCTAGCTGGCACTAGGTGTAGAAACTTAAAATTCTCCAGAGGACATCCTATCTGGAGGGACGGGCGTCTGGGCATCTCCCATTGGGGGCAGAAGTCAGGGACCTTCCAAAGGCATACCAAAGGCAAGGTGTAACTCGAGCTAGAGGTGCTACCTGGTCCAATAGCTCATCAGCTTTTGGCCAGGGACCGAGGTGCAGATGCCCAGCAGGGCATGGCGGAGGGCACAACAATTTGCCTAGCACTAGGTCTTCCCACAAGCGAGAGAAGGGGAGAAGGAACCGTGTGCAAGTGGGGACCTTCCCATGAGCGAGCTAGCAAGCGAGAGGGAGAAGGAACCATGGGCGAGTGGGGACGTACCACCCAAGGGAGAGTGGGGCCCTAAAATGGAGGTCAGCACTAGAGGGTCAACCTTAGACAGTTAAGGCTATGGCTGGGGTGGGGGATCCCTCTGTCTCAAAAGATAGTACAAAGTTGCCAGAGCTCTGCAGTCAAGCTTCCCCTACCAAGAGAGGCGTTTATGCTGAAAAAAATGGAGTGAACTCACCAATCTAGTGGTCTAAGGTGATTTAAGGTATCTTAAATAGGTAAAAAGGCTTAATATTTCCTCCTGTTGTTATGCTACTGTTGTATTGACTGTCCAGAGTTTTGACCTTTATCAATAGGGCTCTAATTTATTAATCTGACTCTGATATAAAAACATTCCATTATACCACATATTATTATGGTTTTAAGCTCAAGATTGTAAGCCTCCATAATATGTATGCTTATACTAAAAGTTAAGATCAAGTGAGTTTCCTTTTTACTTCATAAAAGGCTTTTGCCCTTTCCGGGCTCACTTTAAAAAATACTTATATTGTTAACATAAATATGTGTATCTACTGCTAGTATCTACAATGCAGAGTACAATTGTTTTTTTTTTTTTTTTCTTTTTTTTATTATTATTTTTTTTTTCTTTTTAGTTACATTTTGTTAACTCTATGTCCCAGCTGTATCCCGCTCCCTCATTCCCTCCCCAACCCCACACTTCCTCCCTGGTCTCCTCCTTGCCCCTTTCCAAGTCCACTGATAGGGGAGGACCTCCTCCCCTTTCATCTGACCCTGTTTTATCAGGTATCTTCAGGGCTGGCTGCAAAGTCCTCCTCTGTGGCCTACCAGACTGCTTCTATACGGGGGGGGGGGGGTTAAACAGCCTGCCCTTGAAATCCTGTTAGAAATAGTCCGTGTTCCCCTTACTTTGGAAAACTACTTGGTTACTGAGCTACCATGGGCCACATCCGAGCAGAAGTTCTAGGTTATATCCATAGATGGTCCTTGGTTGAGTGTCAGTCTCAGAAAAGACCCTGTGCCCAGATATGTTTGTTCCTTGTAGAGCTCCTATCCTTTCCATATCATACTAACTTCCCTTCTTTCATATGATTCCCTGCACTCTGCCGAGGGTTTGGTTATGAGTCTTAGTGTCTGCTTTGAAACACTGCTAGGTAGAATCTTTCAGATGCCTTTTGTGGTAGACTCCTGTCATAAGTTCAATGCACATCCCATTTGTCTTTCTAAATGAGGATTAATCACCTTCGCCTGTGTCCACTTTCTTGATTATCTTCTTTAGGTGTGTAGATTTCATTATGTTTATCATGTTTTGTAGGTCTATATAAGCGAGTATATACCAAGTTTGTCTTTCTCCTTCTGGGATACTTCGCTCAGAATGATCTTTTCTAGATCCCACCACTTGCCTGCAAATTTCATGATTTCCTCCTTTTTGATTGCTGAGTAGTATTCCATTGTGTAAAAATACCACAATTTCTGTATCCATTCTTCCGTTGATGGACATCTGGGTTGTTTCCAAGTTCTGGCTATTACAAATAAAGCTGCTATGAACATGGTTGAACAAATGTCCTTGTTGTGTACTTGAGCAAATTTTGGGTATATACCTAGGAGTGGTATAGCTGGGTCTTGAGGTAGCACTACTCCTAGTTGTCTGAGAAAGCGCCAGATTGACTTCCAAAGTGGTTGAACCAGTTTACATTCCCACCAGCAATGGAGGAGGGTTCCCTTTTCTCCACAACCTCTCCAGCATGTGCTATCACTTGAGTTTTTCATCTTGGCCATTCTGATGGGTGTAAGGTGTTTATCCCCTTCTTAAAACTTAAAAGTAATTCTTGTAAGCTGCAGAAAGTCCACCTAAATCCACCTCTCAGGGCAATTGGCCTCCAGATAAGTACTGCACTTATTGCCTACCTCAAAAGGTAGGACTCCTCCCCTTTCCCTGATTTTGGGATTCCCTTTCCTGGCTACCAGACTACTATTTACTGCATGCAACACTTGCTGGATTGGTGAGTTCTCCTTATTGACCAGCCACTAGATTGGTGAGTTCACTCCATTTTTTTCAGCATAAACACCTCTCTTGGTAGGGGAAGCTTGGTATGTTTTAAAATTAATAGATCTTAATTTATAGTATTGGTAAACAACTTGTATGTAATAATGAACCCCTGAGCAGAACAGTGTAAAGCAATTTTAAAATTATATTTGAGCAACACACAGGAGACAGTAACAGTCTTGTATTTTAAACCAACTTAATTTGAATAGATATTTATAACCTTGAAATTTTATTATATATAAAATTTATATATAAATTTTATAAAATTTATTTGAAGCAGGGTTGAATCATAAAACAGTAAATAAAATTTATATTTTATTTACAGTATATAATATAATAATATATATATAATATATATGTATAATATATATACAGTATATAATATAATAATATAATAAAACAGTATATAAAATTTATTTGAAGCAGGGTTGAATCATAAAACAGTAAAATGTAACTTTGAATTTTTATAAAACTCCATACCAATTTGAAATGAGGCTCGTTGGGCCTGGTCTAAAAGATAAGATAAACAGTTAATTATGATTAAGACTTATAAATGCAAACCCAATGAGATAATTATATAAATCATTAGATAAGGAATTTAAAGCATAAGAGTAAAGTGTACAGAAATCGAGGAGAAAAGTGTTTTTTTTTTTTTAAAGCTTGGAAAAAGCCTCTTAGAAGAAAGCAGGGCATGGTGGGGAGAGAGATAGAAAGAGAATGGGGGGCACCCGAGAGAGAGAGAGGCAGAGACAGAGAGAGTGTAAGAGAGAAGGAGTGAGAAAGAGAACATGTGTTGGGGTTGGTCCTTTAAGGGGCAAGGTAACCACGCCTTCCAGGTGTGGCCACCTGGCCAGTGACACAATATGACATCATAAGTTGCTGGGTAACCCAGGAGCAGGTTGTGTTCCAAAATACTAACAATAAATATACAAAATAAAACTAAAATTGATATCCCTTTCTTCTTTTGAAGAAGTCATTTCTTATGTTTCACAAATCATCAGTAAAATATTATTTCTTATTTACAGCAGAAAGAATGGGAGAATCATAAAATATCTTCCTGTGCAAAGATCAGTTTTGCTGCTTCATTTCTCTCCTTTTAAAAATTTAATTAAAGTATAATTACATCATTTCCTTCCATTCCCTTCTATCCTTCTCATGTTTACCTCATTCTAAATTCATGTCTTCTTCTTCAGCCATCAGTGTTTTACATATAAACATGTGTGTGTGTTATGTGTATATCACACACAGAACCTGCTGAGTCTGTTCAATAGTGCCTGCATACATATATTTTCTTTAACACTTTACTTTTCATACTAATTCATATGGATATAAAACAAACTTGTCAATGATGATTTCAAAATACTGTATCTGATCTGTATCAAATTAAAATTTTCCTTTTTCTTTCAAATATAACTTTTTGTTATATGCAGTTTTGGGGAAGTAATATAAATAAACTTTCTATACTATTGATATTTGTTCATATAGTCAAAAGAAAATGCTAATGGTAAGCTATGAGAGAGAGAGATCAAGACCAAAGAAAATCTGAAGCATTGTCTTACCTATAGATAAGTATATATTTTGCACAACATCACTTTGATGATATAATCCTTAAACCACAAAAAGCATAAGTAAAGAAATGTATTCAGTCAATAGTAATAAAATTAAAAAAAAACATTTATTTCAGGCTCTTTTTTTTCTGGCAGTCAGTGATGGCAAGATATTGTCATAAACCATGAAGATAACAGTAAAAGATATCACATTTAAACTTGGTAGTATTACTTTTAAATGATAAATGAGATGTTTAAACTCAAATTGTCACGTCTGATCAATATGAAGGCACTTATTATTTTAATGAAACAATGGCAGCCACAAATTTTAAATCATATTTTTCTTTAAAAATGTAATTATTATTATTTACCAGAATACTCCAGAAATTCCTATGAGCTTATAAGCTTACTTACATAAAAAAAAACAAAACAGAACAATGTAGATAAATTGACTAGACATACAACTAGAGCATATGTTACTTCAATACAAAAAACATACAGCAATATAGATCAATTAACTAGACAAAACCACCCCTGGCAAATATAATTAGTGTTGAAAATTAAATTAGATCTTAGCATCATAATATCAACTAGAATATTAATAAAACTATAGTAAAAACTATTCAAGACCTCGTTTAGAGTAAAAGCTATAAAAAAAAACAATGAAGAAAATATATGTTAGTGAAGAAGTTTCTGTGAAATAGATGTTATATTTGAAATGTCAAAAATTTCCTCAAAATTAAACAATAATTTAAACTCAATTTTAATGGAAGTTTCTGTAGTGGTATCTCTTCAGTATTACTTCAACTAGACTTGGAATCACTTTGGAGACACAGTTTTTCTAGCGTCACTGAGGAATTTCCACAGAAGATATAACTAAGGGTGAAAGCCTCAGGCTGAATGTACATGGTACCATCGTGAGGGTTAAGGTTTTGGGATGAATAAAATGGGAAAAGAAAAAATGAGCAGATCCCCAGTATTCACCCTCTACTTTGCTTCCTGATCTGAACAGATAGAGTAAGCTGTTACCCACTCTCCCCAACACAGCCATGAACCACTCCTGCCACCATAACTACCTTCAAACCATGAGCCAACCTCTTTTCCTTGAATTTGATTTTGGTCAGGTATTTGATTAAAGGGATGAGAAAAGTAACTAATACCATTCCCAGAAGATGCTAGCAAAAGTTACATGTAAGAATAAAAGGACTGAGGATAATCAAGACTACTTAGAAAATGAGCGAATAGCAGGTTTATAGCTACATAGTTTAGTATATAATAGACTCAGGTGGGAAACAGAGAGCTAGATATATAATCATGATTAAGATGTAAGAAGGATGATATAAAAATGATTCCTTAAAATAAAAAAAAATTCTGGGGGATGGAGAGGAGGCTCATTGGTTAAAAACACTGACTGGTCTCCCAGAAGACCAATGTTCAATTTCCAGCACCCACAAGGTAGTTCACAAGTGCCTGTAATACTAAGATCTGATACCCTAACACAGATATTCATGAAGGCAAAACACCAACACACATAAAATGAAAATAAATAAATTATTCAAAAAGAAATATTATATAATTTATCCAAAAAAGGATTAGAACCCTTATATAATCTAAAATACAAAATATAAAAATCTGTCAAAAGTTGCTTTTAATTTGAATTTGATTTATGAAAAAAGAACTAATATTACAATTTGATCTGATAACATGTTTATTATTTAATACCAATAATATGAGAATTTAGTGATTTCAGAAGCCTATGGGTTTGAATGTTATGGCATGGGTTTGAACATTATGTCACCTTTCAGTAAAGAGCATCTGTAGGTTTCACACTGAAAAGGACACAAGAGGACTTCACTGAAATAGCCCAGCAGTGTTTTACTGTACATGTCATTAGAATCACTCAAGCCTTAGCTCTGGTGGTTCTCTGGTTATCAAGCAGAGCATTGTCTGCTTGATAATCTAGGAAAGGCTCTCTGTATGCTCCATGTGGTCCCGAATGATTCTTTATACAATTGTACAGAACCTGTATAAGACTGCAGAGCCAAGGTCGGACAAGAATATTATTTGTCTCTGGGGCACTGGTTTTACCATATGGTAAATAAAAATTATTCTAAGAATGAGTTTATGAATCATATGGAATGTTTCTGTCATGATATTGTCATGGGCGTTCTCCAATGTTTATAAAATTTTACAATTTAGACCTATGTATTTTAGTAGAAGAAAATTTCATTTCAACTTAAAACAGAAAAATAACAAATAAAGAGATGAGAGGAATGCAAGGTTTAAAGAAGTCTGGGAATGTTCTCTTGTGACAATCAATTTTCTCCTTTGAGATTGGATAATGTATATGAATTAAAGACCTGACATATTCTATAAGGAGAAGAGATTAACTTCTGCACAGCAGTTAAACTAACCATGGGATAACCCTCTTCCTGATGTTTTAAAAAAATTCACACCCTCATTTTCCAGAACCAGCACATCAGAATGCCAAATTTGAGCTTTTTCCCAGAAACTTTCTTTGCTGGTTCATTCTAATCTTGTATTCAATAAATCTGAAATCTTGAGTTATGTCTGAACATTCTTTCAAAGTGAGCCTTTCTCTAAGTCCACTGTATAGGCACTTTTTGAGCTTCAAGAGGACAACAATTTCCTCTTAGACCCATGGATTACATTATATTGCTGTCACATTTAGGACTGGAAAACTGTGCTTTGTGAGATAAATGTGGACAAGGTCTGTTTTGATGTAGTGATTTTTAGATTAGGAAATGATATGAAGAAACTCAAGCAAATGGAGCAGAATATGTAATGAAGATTATAGCTACTCATCCAAGGCCAAATTATCTGTCATCTGTCCATTTATAAAGGATGTATGAGGTATGGAAAGATAGCTCAAAGACTTAAAGTACCTCCTGTTTTTTTATAGAACCTGTTGTGCCCGATACAAGAGACCCCAAAAGGCCACTAGGAGTCGAGTCCATTGCAAATCACACGAGGATCTTTCTTCAAGCTTAAGCGCAGGCCACCAATCTTCCCTGATGCAGCAGGTTAGAAAGTGAGGCCCAGAATCTCAGGGAGGCAAAGTTTTTATAGGGAAGAACAGTGAGCAGGGAATTCCAAACCTTGCAGCTACAGGGAAGGGAAAGTTTTGATTGAGGGGGTTCCTTTAGGCAAATTGTTCCAAGCCACCTGGCCAACCTGTGTGGAGTGTAGGACCCATTAACACATTCTGTGGCATTTATGACAACCTGCAGGGTGGAGGGCTATGTGGCCCTTCTCGGAACCCAAAGGTGGGTCTCAAGTCACTCCAAATCACTGAAGTCAACTTAAGACAGAGTCTGAGAAACAAAATAGAATCACCCCTGCCATCCTCAGTTTCTTCAAACCCAAAGTCAGTTCTCAGAAACCTTGTTGTGTGTCTCATAACGATAGGTAACTCCAGTTTCAGGGAGAGGTAACTTCTTTGACATCCCCCTGGCTCCTATGGGTACCTATATACACATGACACATACCCCTAGACATAGTCACACACACACACACACACACACACATAGATACACAAACACATAAATACACACATAGACACACAGAGTAACATACAAAGGTTGAAAGGATATTTGATCCCACTGTGAACCCTGAGATTGTGTTAGTTACTGTAAATACCTGTATCTAGTTACGGTGTGGCTCAGCCCTATCACGCACTTTTAATCTAAGAGCTTTCTGCTTGAATATTGTAGACAGGATTAAATAAAATCAACCATAGGTCAAGAGGGAGAGCAAACCTTTTGAATGATTAAGATTCGGTTAAAAACAACACACATAAACACACATACATACTTACACACAAACACACATAATCACACACACACACATGAACACACACACATAGATATACTCATATAGACAGAGACACACAAATATAGTCACACACAGACACACACATATAAACACATAGTCACACAATACACACACAGACACACAGACACAAAGACACACACATACACTAATAAAAATTAAAAATAAATCTTAAAAAGGAGCATATGTGGTCTTGTTTTTTATAAATCTCTTTAAAAGCTGTGGATTCTTAAGGATCACTGTGGACACAATGGTCAGTGCTTGAATTTAGAGTCACAGTCTATTACTGAAAGGAAAGGAAAAAGAAAAACGAAAATTGCCTGCTATTATCACTCTGGAATTAGGAGGCCAGTACTACAAATATGACATTTTGAATACACAAATTTTATTTACTTGTAACATTGAATGTGCAAATATATAGAAGTTAGTAGGTTAATTAGACTTACCCAGAAAGTCAGAGCTGGAAAAAAATTACAATGGATTTAAGCACGGAAAAGGAATGAGATCAACTTACAACAAAGCTAAGAGTACATGCTAGAAGAAATGGAAGGGCTTTTGCTCAAGGCTTTCTGTTACCAACCTCTACATTTGATACTTTTCTGTTTCTGTGATTAAACATTACCGAAGCAACTTATAGAAGGAAGAGTTTACTGGGCTCTTATGGTTCCAGAAAGTTAAGAAGCATGATGTTGGGAAATCTGATAGCATCACAGCATCCAGAGAAAGAAAATGAAAACTTAATCTTCAATCACAAGCAAAAAACAAGGAAAGAAAAATGTTAGTCATAGAAGTTTAAACTCTTAAAACCCAGCCATGGTGATGTACTTCCTCCAGTAATGCTGTGCTTCCTAAACTTCCCTCAAACAAAGCCATTAACGGTGGCACAGGTGTTCAAACACATGAGTTTATAAAGTACATTTCTCAGTCAAACCACCACAAGGCTGCACATCACAGAAGACCACCTAGGGGAGCTGGGACTTTAATCCTTTTCTAGGAAGTGGCAAGCCTTTGGAGCTCATAGGAACTATTGTGGTGTAAATGAAGAATTCTTTCTCCTCTTTTACATTACACAGGAAAGGTTTCATTCTCACTCCACCTAGAATCAAGGAGACCACCCACTGCTTAAATGTTATTTGAGGCCTAGTCTGCAATCTGTACCCTAATATTTGTTTCTTGAGTTAGTGTTGCTACATTTACCTTAGGGCAGAGCTAGAGAAAGAAATCTAGGAAGCACACAGGACTTGATTTCTGTAAACAGAAAACTGCAAAACAATGTCAGAACTAAATCAATGGATAACATAGCATGTGTGGAAGCCTAAGCATAAGCAGGATGTTGCTTCTGCTGAAAGAGAAATTCAGATGTGATGTAGTCCTTGCTAGAATCTCCCGTGACTTTGTAGGTGCTGCCACCAGATTCTGAAATACTCACATAAAGGCAAAGAAAGCGCAATAGCTAGGGTAATTTCAATTACTTGGTGGAATCAGTGACAATTTAAGAAACAACCAAAACCAGGAACTAATCCAATTCCAAGACTTACAATTACAAGAATCAAAACTGTGTAGCACTGACAGAATAGAAATGTGGAAAAATGGAACAAAATGAAAATTTTAAAGATAGAGTTACACATATGTGCTTAATTGACTTTTGACAAAGGGGTAAACCTTTTAAATGTAGAAAGCAAGATTACTAAAAGAAAAATCAGACACGCAAAACAAAAATACTGCAAAATCAGCTTTAATCTAGAGATAAAATCTTACATAAAATTAATTGAAAAGAGATAATAAATTTAAATGCTTACTGAAAATGAAACAACTTTCATAAAGTAAAAACCGTGGAAGAAAAGCAATCAGATTTAGTATTAAGCAAATGGTTCTTAGACTTGACATGAGTATGATCTATAAAAAGATAAAAAAGAAAGTTGGATTTGTTAAATATATCAACATTTATTATGTGAAAGTTAATAACAAGTCACAGATTGAAAAGAGATACTAAAAACTAGATATCCAACCATATATAATAAATTATTTTATTAGTTAATTCAATTTACATCTTGGTCATAGGCCCCTCCCTCTTCTCATTCTAGTCCTACCCACCCTTCTGCATCCCCTCTCTCCTCTTCCTCAGAATAGAGGAGCCCTACTCAGACATCACAGCTCATCTTTTCACATGAAAACTGAGTTCTTCTTCTTCCCCTGTAGCCTTGTAGGGAAGTCCCATCAGAGGGAAGTGATCAGAAAGCAGGCAACATAGTCCCTGTCACAGATAACCACTACTCCCCTAACTAGTGAGTCCACATGAAGCCTCAGATGCCTATCCAGACTTATCTTCTTGGGGGTCTGTGTACTGTAGTATATTTATCCTGTAATATATGACTAAAATATGCTTATAAGTGAGTTATACTATATATCTTTCTAGGTCTGTGTTACCTCATTCAGGAGCTTTTCTAATTCCATTCATTTGCCTGCAAATTTGATGATTTTCTTGTTTTTAATGGCAGAGTAGTATTCCATTGTGTAAATTTACCCCGGTTTCTTTATCCATTCTTCAGCTGAGGGACATCTAGATTGTTTCCAGTTTCTGACTATTATGAATAAAACTGCTATGAACATGGTTGAGCAAATGTCCAGTTGTATAGTGGAGCAATTTCTGGGTATATGCCCAGGAGTGATATAGCTGGATCTTCAGGTATAGCTATTCCCAGTTTTCTGAGAAAGTGCCAGATTGATTTCCAGACAGGTTGTACAAGTTTACACCCCACCAGCAATGAAAGAGTGTTCTCCTTTCTCCACATCCTCACCAGCATGTGTTGTCACTTGAGTTTTGGATCTTAACCATCCTGACAGGATGTAGGATGGAATCTCAGAGTCATTTTGATTCATGTTTTCCTGATGACTAAGGATTCTGAGTATTTCTTTAAATTCTTCTCCACCATTTGAGATCCTTCTGTTTAGAATTCTCTGTTTAGCTCTCTATCCCATTTTTAAAAATTGCATTATTTGTTTTGTTGGTGTTTACCTTCTTGAATTCTTTATATATTTTGGATATTAGCCCTTTGTCAGATGTAGGACTGGTGAAAATCTTTCCCCAATCTGTAGAGTGTCATTTTGTTCTTTTTTTCATTTTATCTTTGCTTTACGGAAGTTTTTCAGTTTCAAGAGAGTCTCATTTATTTTTTTATTTTTATTTTTTTATATTAATCACAGGTTATTTACTTTTTATCCTAGCCGTAGCCCCCTCCTTCATTACCTTTCAATCCCACCCTCCCTCCCTCATCTCCTGCCTGCCCCTTTCCAAATCCCCTGATAGGGAAGGACCTCCTCCCCTTCCATCTGACCCTAGTTTAAGAGATCTAGTCTCTTCAGGACTGGCTGCAATGTCCTCCTCTGTGGCCTAGCAAGGCTTCTCCTCCCTGAGGGGAGGAGGGGAGTCAAAGAGCTCACCATTGAGTTCATGTCACAAATAGTCCCTGTTAAATATACTGAAATCTATACACCTAAAGAAGACAAACAAGAAAGAGGACCCGGGGTAAGATGATCAATCCTTACTTAGAAAGTCAAATGGGATGGACATTGGAGGTAGGAGAAAGCAAGTAACAGGACAGGCGCCTACCACAGAGAGCCTCTGAAAGACTCTACCTAGCAGTGTATACAATCAGATATTAAGACTCATAACCAAACCTTTGGCAGAGTGCAGGGAATCATATGAAAGAAGGGGGAGTTAGTAATACCTGGAGAGGACAGGAACTCCACAAGGACCAAATCTATCAGGGCACAGGGATCTTTCATGAGACTGTTTCTCCAACCAAGGACCATGGGTGGATATAACCTAGAATCCCTGCTCGGATATAGCCCATGGTAGGTCAGTATCCAAGAGGTCTCATTTATTAATTGCAGATATTAGTGCCTGAGCTGTTGGTGTTCTATTCAGGAAGTTGTCTCCTGTATCAATGAGTTCAAGTCTCTTACCCACTTACTCCTCTAGTGTATCCGGTTTTATGTTGAGGTCTTTGATCCATCTGGACTTGAGTTTTGTTCAGTGCAATAAAGATGGATCTATTTGCATTTTTCTACATGTAGATATCCACTTAGATCAGCACCATTTGTTGAAGATGCTATCTTTTTTTCCCTTGTATGGTTTTGGCTCCTTATAAAAAATCCAGAAATGTGTGTTTATTTCTGGGTCTTATATTTGATTCCATTGATGAACCAGCCTATTTTTATACCAATGGCATGCAGTTTTTATTACTATTGCTCTGTAGTATAGTTTGAGGTCAGGTATAGAGATATTTCCAGAAGTTCTATTCTTGTATAGCATTGTTTTAGCTATTCTGGGTTTTTGTTTTTCCATGTAAAATTTAGAATTGTTCTTTCAAGCTTTCTAAAAATTATAGCTATTTTGATGAGGGATTGCATTGAATCTGTAGATTGCCTTTAGTAAAATGGCCAGTTTTAGTATTTTAATCCTACTGATCCACGAGCATGAAAGATCTTTCCATTTTCTGGTATCTTCAATTTATTTCTTCAGAGACTTGAAGTTCTTGTCATACATGTCTTTGACTTCCTTGTTTAGAGTTACCCATAGATACTTTATATTCTTTGTGGCTATTGTGAAGGGTATAGTTTCCCTAATTTCTTTCTTAACACATTTGTCTATTTTATACAGTAGGACTACTGAAGGTTTTGAATTAATCTTGTATCCAGACACTTTCCTAAATGAGTTCTCTGGTAGATTTTTTGGTGTCACTTTTGTATACTATCATATCATCTGTGAATATCAATACTTTAACTTCTTTTCCAATTTGTATCCATTTGATCTCCTTTAGTTATCTTATTGCTGGAGCTAGAACTTCTAGTACTACATTGAAGAGGTATTTAGAGAGTGGGCAACCTTGTCTTTACCCTGATTTTAGTGGAATTGCTTTGAGTTTCTCTCTATTTAGTTTGATGTTGGCTTACTGTATATAACCTTTATTATGTTTTGGTATGGGCTTTGTATCCCTGATCTCTCCAAGACTTTTATCATAAAAAGTCTTGAATTTTGTGAAAGGCTTTTGTTTTTTTCTGCATCTAATGAGAAGATCATGTGTTTTCTTTTCCTTTCAGTTTGTTTATATGACAGATTATGTGGTTGAATTTTTGTATGTTGAGCCACCTCTGCATCCCTGGGAGGAAGCCTATTTGATCATGATGGATGATGTGGTTGATGTGTTCTTGATTTCAGCTTGCGAGTATCTTATTGAGTTTTTTTTTTTTTTTTTTTTTTTTTTGCATCAATGTTCATAATAGAGAGTAGTCCGAATTTTTTTTTTTTTTGAGTCTTTGTGGGGTTTAGGTATCAGGGTGACTATGGCTTCCTAAAACGAGTTTGGTCTGTTTCTATTTTGTAAAATAGTTTGAGGAGTATTTGTGTTAGCTCTTCTTTGAACGTATAATAGAATTCTACACTAAAACCATCTGGCCCTGAGCTTTTCTTGGCTGGGAGATTTTGATGGTTGTTTCTATTTCCTTAGGGATTATAGCACTCTTTAAACTGTTTACCTACTCATGATTTAAATTTGGTAAGTAAAATATATCAACAAAATTGCTCGTTTCCTTTGGATTTTATAATTTTGTGGAATATAGGCTTTTGAAGTAAGACACTGCAGTAGGAACAGGAACAGATTACAGGAGGAGAAGAGATTGCAGTCACTGTGCAAGTGTTCAAAGCTGTGGCGTCATTGACTGAACAGTCTCTGTGAGGCTGCTGAAACTTTTGTCGTGTGCACCCAAATAGGGGGACTTACATTGTATAAGTTATACTTCAGTAAGTCTGTTAGCACAGGTGTTCAGGCAAATAACATTATCTGCTTTGGTACAAGAAATGACATATGACTTCTCTAAGGTAAATATCACACAGCTTTTGAAAGTTTCCCTACCAAAATCTAAGTGTAATCTGAAAAAAGTAAAAAAGAATTACTGGAAGCAAGGTTTTGAGACATGGTGGAATCTGATGTAACACATGGCTTGATATTTTTACATGTAAGCTTCTTTGTTATCTGCTCCATCAATATTTCTCTGGCCAGTCTTTGATTAAACATTGGATGGCAGTGAGTTTGATGGTAAACCTGGATGAGCATCTCTAGAGCAGAATTCACTGTGGTTGGCAAAGTGAGATCTGCAACCTAAGTTATGCATTCAATGGGACTGGACTCAGCATCAGTGTTTGAGGAAGAGGTTCCCCAAAGTCCGTGAAGGTAAAGCCAGCCATACTTCCTCACTTTTCAGTTTCTCAAACAGAGAAGAGAAGAAAGTTTGAAAAATTAAAGCACATCAGGTCGAGCTGGCCACAGAAAGCAGCACAGTATAACAATATGGGAAACACTACAACATGCTTGTTCTTTTCATGGCAAGAATGAAATTTGATTTTTTGTTAACTTGAGACAACAATAACTATGTGCAGATTATTACTTGGGTCTGTTAGGAAGTATCTACTGAGATTAGCTGGAGAGTAGAAGATTGTAAGATCTTGCAAAATATATGGATTTTCTTAATTTGGGCAACATTTCTTCCAAGGAGAGCCTAAGGATCTGAACCCAAGGAAGACAGGGAGCACTTCCTGGGTTTGGAAGCCCTGGAGCTTTTCCTGTATGGAAATTTCTGTGTGCTGTTCATAGACTTTGCACCTTGTAATACTGAAACCAGACTGTGTTCAGTAACTTATATTTTGAAAGTTCAGGAACAAATATTTGCTCTATCCCTTTATTCCAAGGACTATGATATTGCCTCTTCTCTTTTCTCACCTTAATCACCTTTATACTGAAAGGAGCATCTTTACTTTGTTGCTTTTCTGTCCTCAAAAGGAATAGTGCTGCTTTGCTCTAGATTTTTGTGTTTGAAATGTTCACCTTAGTTTATAGTGCATTTACAATAATGTACCTCTGACTTGGTTTAAATAATTAGACTGATGGCCATGATCAAAAAAGATATAAAGCAGACAATCCTATTCATTTGCAAAAAGGCCAATTCTTCATAGGTGTGACTATATAGAATCAAAAGTTCTAGATGGGCCAGTGAGATGTCTCATGGAATAAGTGTGTCTGTCTGCTTCTGAGTTTGTAGAACTGGCCACTGAGTCTGAAGATCTGAGTTCATTATCTACCACCCACATGGGGAATGAGAAGAAACAAGTCCCAGAAGTTGTATATACACACACACACTTAAATAAATAAATGCAATAACTATTTTTTCTACTATGCTACATTTAATATTGGCTTGGTAAGAAAAAAATATAGCCTTTACTTTCATTTGTTGGAATAGAATAAACTTTTCCTAATTTCTTTGTGTAGCACAATATGTAACAATCAATGGATCATATCTACAAAATAACTTCTCCTTAATTTCATATAATTTTCATGTAAGGTATATGTTATTACAAAGGTCAAAATATTTTCAAGTCAATTCAAAGCAAACTATAAATCATAAAGCCTCATAGACTATCACATTTCTGGTGTCTCAACTATAATATTTATATTTTAGCTTCATACTTATTGATCAGTGCCTTATTCAGCAATCATCAGAGAAATGTGATCCAGTAGCAGATGAGAACAAATACAAAGATCTGCAGCCAGACATTACACACACAAGCACATGCACACACACACACACACAGAGATAAATAGGTAGATAGATAGTTAGATAGATAGATAGATAGATAGATAGATAGATAGATAGATAGATAGAGCTTGGATCACTCAACTTTAAATGGGATATCTCTATCAATTTTTTTCCCTCAGAGCTCAGGGAACCCCACAGAAAGAGGAGGCAAAAAAGGTAATGGAGGACACCAGAAGATTAAGATCCTCTAAATCAACTGAGCAATACTTATAAGAAATGACAGACTGAATTATCAATCATAGGGCCTGCATGTGTCTGCATCAGGTCCTCTGTATATATATTATAGTTCTACATTTAATGCTTTTATGGGACTCCTGAGTGTATGGATATGTGAGTGTCTGATTCTTGTGAGCTCTTTTTATTCTGTAGCTTTTTCCTTGTCTAATGTTAATTTGATGGGTTTTGTTTTATCTTATTATTATGTCCTATGCAGTATGTTTTTCTTCAAAAAAAATTAAATTTGCTACAACCTACTATTAACAAATTATTTGAGTCCCATGAAAACCCGGGTTATTTTTCTTATAATTAGTAGCACCCACTATTAATGATTTACTCTGAGACTTGTAATGACCATGGTCCTAAATATTAAAAGCATAGCATCTTTCCATTTTGCCATGGCTCCTTCCTGCAATTGAATGTGAAGTCACAGAGTAGTACATCTCCTAATACCTAAGGCACTTATTGATTGCTTCATAGGGTTATTAGAAATATACTATGACCAAAAATTGTATCCAGACTGATAACAGCATGATAAGTTGTGCTATAATGAGAAAAATTGGTTTGGGTGAACAAATTCTAGGAGCTAAGGCATAAGTAAACAATACCAGCCTTGAGGAAGTTTGCTTTGTTTGGCAGCTTGTTTCTGCTAACAGATGAACTTTTTGAAAACAAATGCTGCTAAACATAATTAATTTTCATATTGTGTTTCCATTGTTCTTTCCGCCAAATAATTCTAATTTCTTCTTAAACATAAAAGAAGGATGATACCTATACCTTACTTAATGGAAATAAGAAATTAAGAAAAAAATAATGCTTAACATGATTATTGACTTATAAGTTGCATTACTATTAAAGACGCTGCTTAAAACTACACCACACTACAAGACTGGGAGTTGGCTCATCAGGAACAGACAGTTGCCTCCCAAACTAAGCTCATGAGTTTGAGCACAGGAGTCACATGGTAGAAGACTGACTTCTGCAAGTTTTCCTTTAACCTCCATGTACATTTTGTGACATCCATGTGAACACACACAGGTAATAAGACTATATCATAATCAATATTTGATTTGCATAATGTATCCTTTATACATTATTTATGTTGTTACATACAATTCATAGTAATTAACAATGCAAGTAGAGATCATAGGCAAGTGTTTATTATTTAATCAGAAAATATGAAATACCATTAGTGATGAACATGTCAACACAGAGCTGTAATGCAAGCACGAAACCACTTCAATAGAACATTGATTCAAAAAGTTTTATATAAAAACATGATATACATGAGGCAATATAAGGGTGCTCTATAGACTCATTTTCAGGTTATCTCTATGTTGAAAATAGAGGAATTGAGTTATAGGCATGAATTATGTAATTTAGAAAATACAGACCTAGAATTTGAATTTGACCAAGACAAATGTAACCATTTCAATATGTGCTATTAATTCTATAAATCCTGCCTCTCTGTTGTCTACTTCAGAACTGTATACTTGAGAATTTTGTTGACCAACTGTGACTTCCTATAAGATGGCTTTCTTAGACAAAATAGAATTTACTCTCCTATTTGGAAGTGGCATTTTCTTAATATTTAAGACAAAGATATGTAAGCAAATTTAGTTTCCCCAAAACAGTACCTCAAAGAAAGAAAAAGTTAAATGATCTGAATAGGGATGCTAGATCCAAGTCCAGACCTAAATTTGTCCTGTTTACAGTGGTCCCATCCTGTAAAAAACTTCTTTCTCTACTTGTTGCTGAGCGTGCTAGGGATTACTCTAGATGAGGTTTTTAGAGTTTTCATTATCTGAGCAGATTTGATTTTTAATGTTGAGAGTTAGGTATTCTAAATGCAAGATAACTAGAAATTAGATTGGGATTCAGATCAGTGCACCACTAAACCTACATTAGAAAAGCATCTTCTTGCAGTAGAATGGAATTAAGAGAGAACTACAGTGGACAATGTGCAGACAGTGAGGGACTATGAAGTCTTCATCCCTAAATAAGATGTCTTTATAAAACACCTTTCCTCAAGGCTCAGGGTCTATACAAAAGAGGAGGTAGAAAAATTATGAGGAAGAGCTATTGGAGGTTGTCTCCAATGTAAGAGTGCCTTCCATATACAACAGGACTGGTGCAAGAATGAACTCACAGAGATTGACAACATGCACAACTTCAAGGCAGACAAAATCTAAGCATGGAGAATAACTGGACATAGAGTATCACTTCTAACCAAGAAGCTTTCTGCAGTTTATAGCTGTTAGACAAAAATCAGTTCTCCCCAATGGAGTATCACTGGGAATATTGACCATTCCTTACTGAAGGTCTTATGTCATAAGTTGGTCAAAAACAGACTCCATGTTTTTTTGTGTGATTTTCTTTCCCCTTAGGGTTTTGCTTTTTCTTCTTGAGAGAGATAGAATACGAAATTAGGTGTGTAAGGAAGATGTAGGATGATTAGAGAAAAAGGAAAAACATGATCAAAATATATGAAATAATATTTTAAATTAAAATATTTTAAAAATAAATATATAAAAAGAGAGATGGAGAACATTTCAGGGATTAAAAACTAAATTTGAAGCCATGACTAGGATTAACTAGAGGGTGGGAAGATGCCAAAGGAAATGGGATAAGATACCAAAGATCTAGCTGGCTTTGATTAAGACAGAGAGCAGCAGGGAGAAGTTAAACAAAAGTAAACTTAAGATGAGTCTACCTTCAAGCCCAGAAAACCAGAACATAGTGACACCTGAAGTACCAGTTGAGAGAGCTCCCACTTAGGGCAAGATACTATATATGAAGGTTGTGTGCAATTGATAGAGGGAGGAAGGTGACTTCTGGACAAAACAGTCCAATTGTTGGAAGTAGAGCTTGACTGACATTTTTTGATAGCAGCACCAAACTCTCACAAGTTTGTGTCTCTCTATAATCAACATGCTCATCTCACTGTAACTCGTGCTCCTCTCCAGGGAGCTAGTGCCCCCTGATGCTTCTGACTACTTCCTGTGAAGTCTTTTTTCTTTATCATAATACATATAATAATTTAATCACTGTATTCCCAATTATAACTTTACTTATTCCATGTTTCCTAGACTAGTCTAGAATCTCCATGAACACACTTTACCTGACTTTACAATTAAATATAATCTTGTCTTAGCACAAATCATGTTAAGTGACTTAGGATAGAGAATTCTCTAGCTTTGTACCTCATTTGTTAAACTGGATTATTTAATTTATTGCTTTTTAACTTCTTTAGTTCTTTATACAGTCTGGATATTAGCCCTTTGTCAGATATAGCATTGGTGAAGATCCTTTCCCAATCTGTAGGCTGTCATTTTCTTCTGTCGATAGCATCCTTTGCTTTACAGAAGCTTTTCAGTTTCATGAGGTCCCAGTTATTGATTTTTGCTCCTAGAGCCCCTGCTGTTGGAGTTCTGTTCAGGAAGTTGTCTCCTGTGCCAGTGAGTTCTAGGCTCTTCCTCATTTGTTCAACCATGTTTGTAGCACCTCTATTTGTAATAGCCAGAACCTAGAAATAAACCAGATGTCCCTCAGCTGAGGAATGGATACAGAAATTATGGTACATTTACACAATGGAATATTACCCAGCAATTAAAAACAAGGAAATCATGAAATTTGCAGGCAAATGATGGAATCTAGAAAAGATCATTCTGACTGACGTATTCCAGAAGGAGAAAGACACACATGGTATATATTCACGTATATAGACCTATAAGATATGATAAACATACTGAAATCTATACACCTAAACAAGATAAACAAGAAAGAGGACCCGGGGTAAGATGATCAATTCTCACGTAGAAAGACAAATAGGATGGACTTTGGATGTAGGAGAAAACAAGTAACAGGACAGGAGCCTACAACAGAGGGGCTCTGATAGACTACCTAGCAGTGTATCAAAGCAGATTCTGAGACTTATAACCAAACCTTCAGCAGAGTACAGAGAATCATATGAAAGAAGGGGGATTTAGTATGACCTGGAGGGGACAGGAGCTCCACAAGGATCAAATCTATCTGGGCACAGGGTTTTTTTTCTAAGACTATTTCTCCAACCAAGGACCATATATGGATGTAACCTAGAACCCCTGCTCAGATGTAGCCCATGGTAGCTCAGTATCCAAGTGGGTACCCTAGTAAGTGGAACAGGGACTATTTCTGACATGAACTCAATGGCTGGCTCTTTGACCCCCCCTCTCCGAGGGAGGAGCAGCCCTGCTAGGCCACTGAGGAGGACTTTGTAGGCAGTTCTGAAGAGACCTCATAAACCAAGGTCAGATGAAACGGGAGGAGATCCCCCCCAATCAGTGGACTTGGAAAGGGGCAGGGAGGAGATGAGGGAGGGAGGATGGGATTGGGAGGGAATAAGGAGGGGGCTACAGCTGGGATACAAATTTAATAAGCTGTAACCAATATTTAAAAAAAAATAAAAATTAAAAAAAAAGTGACTCAGGATTTTTTTTCTCACTAAAACATAAGAGATTTTGTGAGAAATGTTAGAGATCCAAAAGATGAGGTAATACCTGGTAGATATAAGTGTAGAAACTTCCTGAACCACTCAGAAGGAAAGGTTAGGAACAGATAACCAACAAGGTTTTCAGTGACTTGCCAAATTTACACCATCTTCTTTGAAATGGAGGCTCTGTGTTAAAACTTCACATCTACAGGTTCTTGGATGCAAACTGTTTACTAACAGAACAGGTTTGCTATAGCATTACAACATTCAGAAAGAGTAACAATCTCAAGATCACAAAAAATTACATTACAACCAAGAAAAAGTCTCACAAAGGGATCACTAAAAGAAACAAAACAAAAAAACTTATTAAAGTAAAAAAAAATGTGTTCACAGAAGTTCAAATATTCCAATCATAGTACAGTATGGCATATACTAATTTTTGTCACAGCTGAAAGACCCAAATAAAATAAGCTTTAAAAAAATCAAAGCACAATAAAGGGCTGTGATCCAGAACATCTTCTATCGCAGACTCTTACTAGCATCTAATTTCAGCTTTTTCCACTCCAGTGCCTTTAACCTTCAGAGAAAAATAATGCCTGTAATGTCTCTGTATTTGCCCCACTGTGCCACTGTAATGAAATTTACTAACAGATCCTGTGACATCATCTTAACTATTTATGCTACAATGGTGCTAGCTACACCAATTACTTTTCTAGAATCTAATGAAGAAAGAGAAAACCTGAAAGACTTGTATTGACAGGGGACATTTCTAGCTCCATTGAGTTCCTTAGTGTTTGCAATTTTTTACAACTTTATTTATATAACAACAAATTAAAACAAAAGACACTTATAAGTACTGTTACTTTTGCCTCCTGTAGTTAAAGAATTTTTTTTCCCCTCATAAGTGTTCCTTTCCTGTTGTATGAGAAAGAAAGCAGTCACTATTTTATTTTGAGGAAAAGCTGAGGTATTTAACTTACTTTAAATGTTTTGTATTTCTCAAAGGACCTTATCCTTTTATACTTTCTTAGTACATGGTTAATATCGTGTATACTAATAATATAATAAAAATCCATAATTTTTATTTAATTATATATATAGTTATGTATTTAAATATATGGATATAGGTGTCTTCAGAGTCCTTAATATGGCTCTGCACTGCAGAGCTACCTCTCCAGCCCCAAATATAACAATATTTAAGGCCATAATCAAGTAAAAATAGCCAATAAAGAAAACAAACACTGTCCTTCTGAAAGCTCCTTTTTTAAAATTTATTTATTCATTTATTTATTATGAATACAATGTCTGTCTGCACGTACACTACCTGCATGCCAGAAGAAGGCACCAGATCTCATTATAGATGGTTGTGAGCCACCATGTGGTTGCTGGGAATTGAACTCAGGACCTTCAGAAGAACAGCCAGTGCTCTTAACCTCTGAGCCATCTCTCCAGCTCCCTGAAAGCCACTTCTTTTAAGAGAGTATCTAAACTCTTCAATTGCATATACGTAATTTGTAAAATTGTTAACAGAGTACAGAATGTGTAAGAGAAGAGCTAAATGTCTGCTTCAAATAGCATTCAACATACCAAGAACCCTGCAGAGAGTGGGTTGGGCACATTTGCTGATCAGATTTGCATATTGAACTAAAATTCCAAAACTGATTTGTTTAAGCTGAATAATTCCCTCAAACAGCTAGGTAAGTTTAGATTGGGAAGTTCACAAGAGCCTATGCCCAAGGAGAACACTACCTGAATGCTAATCAGAAAGGGAGCTTTTCTGTCTCTGCTGAGCCTAGCATGTGGGAGTATATGAGAGATGTCACTGGTTGTCTCAGGGTCATTCTGAATGCTTCTTTCCTGATGATCTATAGACTGCAAGTACAGAGCAGAGAAATGCAGAGTAGGCTGAACGATTGCAGGTAATGACAAGCTTTCAATTTTATCTCCTCATATGCCAGGCTTAGGCCTGGCTTCTTTCTTTGTTTCTTTGTTTCTTTACCTCTTTCTCTCTCTTTCTTTTCAATTAATTAACTTACTTATTCACTTCATATCCTGATTGTAGCTCCCCTCCCTCCTCTGTTCCTGGTTCTACCTTCCCTCCTTCTTCCTCCCTTCCTCTCCTCTATTCCATAGGAAAGGGGAGCCCCTACCCACCCACCCTAGCTCATCAAATCGCATCAGGACTGAGCATGTCCTCTTTCCCTATGGTCTGGCTTTTTGAGTGATCAAAAAGCAGGGCCTGGTAATTTCTTGCCATGAGTTGCCCCAGACCACTTGACAGTGACTGTTGCCTTGTACTGTGCTCCTTGCTGGTGAACTGTCACATTTCAAGCCTGTCTATAATTTGGCTCTGTCCTTCTGTATTTTAGACCTATCTTGTCAATAATATTTGCTGCTTATCACAAGCTCACATAATATACTCAGTCCTATCTACGCTTTCTATGCTTTTCCCTAAAATTCATATGTACCCAACACCTTTACTAAAATTGTCTATCTTTCCGTGCTTATTCAGTATTATATTTATTGCCTCATAGTCAAATTCACTTTTACTGTTATCCACATTCAGTCTATACTGAAACATTTTGATTTTAGCCTTAGTGTAATCACTGCTTTGTAATTTCTTAAATAAATTCAATTTTGTCTCAGCTCTAGGATACAGTTATATAGTGGAATTGCATGGTCTTGGAGGGCAGAAATATGGGTAACAAGCAAAAATTGGATCTGAAATACTGTCTATGGCCTGACAAAATATAAGCTTGAGTAAGAAAATATCTGGGGAATGGAGTAGATGTTTATATGCTATTAATAAAGACAGTACATATACAAATACTCTGTGTACAATGTTGGACAGCAGAGCAATAACTAGAAATAGCTGTGAGTTAAGAAAAACTATCTACTTCATAAGCAACTCCTTCAAGCAGAGGCTCTCTCACACTGTTGACAACAACTGTTCTATCAAAGGAAATGTAACCTAGAACCTCTGCTCAGATGTAGCCTGTGGTAGCTCAGTAACCAATTGGTTTCCCATAGTGAGGGGAACAAGGACTATTTCTAACAGGAACTCAATGACTGGCTCTTTGGCCTCCCCACCCCCCAAGGGAGGAGCAGTCCTGTTAGGCCACAGAGGAGAGCTTTGCAGCCAGTCCTGAAGATACCTGATAAAATAGGATCAGATGAATGGGGAGGAGGTCCCCCCTATCAGTGGACTTGGCAAGGGGCACGGTGGAGATGAGGGAGGGAGGGAGGGAGGGACTGGGAGGGAATGAGGGATCGGACATGGCTGGGATACAGAGTTAATAAAATGTAACTGATAAGAAAAAAATAAAATTCCAAAAAAAAAAAAAGAATAAGAATAAGAACATTACATCTGACATATTTGAAAGTAGAAACTAGTCAGATCAATAAAAAGCAAACCTAGTTATCTCTAGAAGTGTTATTTAAACAATTGGAATACTGTGATGTTACCTTTAAATCTTTATGTTATTGTAAGAATGAACTATTAAACAAAATGAATGGACTATGATTGGTACTCGAAGAGAATACTCTTGACTTTCCCATATTGTAGGGTGTGGTAAAACATGTAGTTTGACTGATATCTGCCGATACTTTTAGAAATGTTATCATTTTGAAATAAGCAATATACTATAATAAAAATGTCCTCTATGTGAAAGCAAGATAGCATTTCCACATGTAATAAGGACACTGAAATGTTAGCTGAGATACCCTTCCTGCTTAGCTAAATAAAATAAGACAGTAATGTCAATCAAATACAATCAGGCATGATCATGGCCACATTCTTTTCCATGGCTAATCACACAATTCTTAATTTCTATTGCATCTTATATCCTACTTTCTTCTAAAATTGATCTGAAAGTTTTAACTTGGATGGTTGAAAAGTCAAGAGGCTTGTTTGTAGTATCAGATATTCTTGCAAAGTGACATAAACAGAAACTATTAGGTAACATGAAATTATTCTCTTTGATTTTAAGAAATAGTATTTTCTGAGTCTCTCTGTATTCTCTCTTTCTTGCTCCCCTTTTCTTTTGCTCTTCCCTTTCTCTTCCCTTTACCATTTCCTCTCTCTCTCTATCTCTATCTCTCACTTTCCCCTCCCCCCTCTCACACACACCAGAGCTATTTAAATTCCTAATAAACACAGTGCACTATGTTTCCTATAGCAATGAGTTTGTACCATTTTTCCTAATTTCTAAAACAGTTGTGTTTACACTTTTATGGAAATCATATCTCCTAGGTACTCACATAGTTTGTTCTGGAAACAAAGTGACCCGTATTTATAGCAGCATGTAGAATGAGCAAAATGTAGTTAATTTGTTGTCCCTTTCTAACAAGGTGTCCAAGTGAGTATCTCTTTATGATTCATACTCTAGTATCTATTAAGAATCTATTAAGATATATGCTGCCATGCAACCAAATGCAAAGACAACAATGGTATCCAAACCAGAAACTCTGTCTAGAGACTTCCAAACTTGGGGTCAGAGCATCTGCTAGCAAAAGCACAAGAAAATCAAAGCATTGCAACCACATAGCTTACTCTTTGATTTATCGTGTCTCTGACAGGCAATGCTCCAAGCTTCCATGCATATCTAGGCAATTGGGGCATCTGTCATGAAATTAAGCTGACAGAAATATGACCCATGGTCACAGCATTGCTATAATAAGGAACCACTGTAAGTCTGACAGCTGTGTCAGCCTCCGTCCTCTGTTTTGATATTTCAAAATGCAAGCATTATCACAAACTGTCAGAGAAAAAAAAATGTATAGAGACACAAATAAGTAAAGAAAACATCTCTTTTTATACTATCTTAATAAAGATAGCATCACCTTAATAAAGCTATTGTTAATAATGTTCTTTTCATTTTATTATTATTATTCTTGCTACTATTTTTTGCGAACCCCAGAATGGCGTCTGTGTTTTTATTCTTAATTAATTCAACTTATATCTCTGTCATAGGTCCCTCCCTCCTTTCCTCCCAGTCTCACCCTCCCTTCTGAATCCCCCTCCTCTATTCTTCATAGAATAGAGCCCCCTTGCCCAAACGTCTCATCTCATTTACTCACATGAGAATTGAGTTCATCTTCCTCCCCTGTGGCATGAAAGGGCGGTCCCATCAGGGGAAGTGATCAAAAAGTAGGCAAAATAGTCCATGCAGAGATATCCCCCACTTTCCTAACTAGTGGGCCTCTATGAAGCCTAAGATGCCCACTGGCTACTTATAAGTAGAGGACCTAGGTCCAGACCATGCATTGTCATTGGTTGTTGCTTCAGACTCCATAGGCCCCTCTGTCCTTTGTTGACTGGCTCTGATGATTTTTTTTTCTGGAGCTTTTGCACCTCTACATCCATTTATCCTCCCCCCAACCACATTTCCAGTAGACCTCTTATGATTTCCCCCATGTTTGGCTGTGACTCTCGGTATCTGTTTTGAACCATTGCTGGGTGGAGTCTCTAAGAGAATAACTCTGGTAGGCTTCTATCTACAGGGATAACTGAATATAGTTAATAGTGATAGGGGTTGGCTTTCTTCTGTGGGGTGGGTCTTAGGGTTGGGTCCAGCATTGGTTGGCCATTCCCTCACTCTCTGCCCTATATGTTCTATTTTTGTTGCTGCAGATCTTCTATGTTGGGTAAGTTTTGGATTGAGATTTTTTTTGTGTGTGTGTGTGGGTTGGTGATCTTCGTCCACTAGGAGTGTTGTCTAGATAAACGATGTCCTCTTCAACCTCCATGGCTCCTGCTACTCGGAGTCCTAGCTAGAGTCCTCCTCATATCCTCCCAGAGGCTTATTCTGATTTAGATCTGCAGCTTGTTGCAGAGATGCCCCCACCCACTGTTTCTCTCTTCTCTGCAGGTCTTCTGGCCCCCTGCCTCTACTCTGCTCAGGTCTGATCTCCACCCTTATTTTGTTCTGCTCTCTTTCATGTAACACATACTTCTTTGCTACTGCTCTAAGACAAGAGAATGTCATCACAGGACAAAGGCCAAGTTCATCAGATTTAAGACACTACTTGCTTTGTAGGTCAATGCTGAAATAGTCTTGTCATTACTTAAGAATGACATAAATACATTCATACTTCACATATGAACCTACATTCCTAATAACAAACATTGCATTAAAAAAGACAGCAAGGGGCAAAGAAGAGATGAGGGAGGGAGGGTTAGATTGGGAGGAAATGAGAGGAGGGGATACAACTGGGATACAAAGTTAATAAACTGTAACTAATATTAAAAAAATAATAAAATAAAAAAGAAATAACAAAAAAGAAAAAAGATATTAACGTTATGAACATTTGGTTGAATTAATTTGTTCTATAGCTGAAGACATAAAATTGATGAAAACATTGATTTAGCCCATGCATTCCACCCTTTGGTGCTGCATATTGTACAGGAGGAAAATAAGTACAAAGAAATAATTAATTGCTTTCTATTTTAGTCTCCTGTTCCTCCAGTCAGTTTGACATGCTCTAATTTATCAAATATTGATCTTTACACTCATGATGACAGTATGATGCCTTCATGAAAAACAAAAGATATGCCCTATTATCTTAAATATGTTTAGTATATTTCATCAAAATTTTTAAGTCAAGAATTAGTACTTATAATAAAATAGGGTTGATCCTAAAAGAGAAATTAATAATATGCAATCAAAAATAAGTGATACATGTTATCCCAGGGAAAGTATTCCAATTCACATACATATAATTTATGAATTCATTCATTGGTTAGTTATACTGTGTTGTGCCAAAACCAAACATGTACATTTTCTCTATAATAATTAGAAGCCTTACTAAACAGGTATGCTTATCCTCGCAGAAAAGTTGCTCGAGAAAGAGTAATTCAGTTCTGACAATTTAATGAAGCAACCAGATTAAGTCTGAAGGTGTGGAGCCATTTTCCTTCATATAGAAATAAAAAGAAAGCATTATATATTGTTACATTCCATGACAAGAATTGTGATTGTGTTGAAAACTCAATCAACTTTTCTTGTAAGTCCAATAACAATTTTAACATATTCATATCAATGCCATTACCTTCAATAAATAGAATGAATCTAGACACAAAGTCTATGACTCATAAAAATGTAAAATATATTTACTGTTTATGTTCTCAGTTAAGCAAAAGGATGTTTTTTAATATATAGATTAAATATTCCTATGTACAGTGCACTCTTATTTTGGATGCTCAAATTAACTTACCCAAAAACATTGCATTTGCTGCTAATGAAGAGAAAAGGGCTGTTTAAATTTTCTTAAGTTTCCTGTGGCAAGAAAATGATTACAAACTGAACAGAATGAGTCTTAGGAGCTTTCCCCCAGCCCTTTTATTTTCCCAAAGGCATTAAGATCACACTGAGAACTGTCAAATCTTGCAATTGGATTTACACCCTTTGGACAGTCAAGTTTTCAGCTGGGATGATGTGACTTCGTCCATTCACCAATATATCAGAAATAATGTGAAAACCCAAAGTGTTCAAGTCTGGTTTTCATCTATAGACAGAGAGGCGCTTATCTACTGGTACTTTACATAGAAAAGCTTGTTGCAGTGTTTATTCAAGCAGCCACAAACTCCAAAACTCTCATTTATCACAGTACTATGAATCTACAGCTTTACACTGTATTCTTTTTCAAAGTAGGTTGGCTGGAGGCTGAGAGAACAACTGGGTTCATAAAACCATTTAGATGCAATCTCTTTAGTCCAGTCATTGACCAGAAAATACAGTTTTAAATACTATGAGTGATTTAAGAGAGCTGCCTTCCCAAATTCTTTGAATTGTCTGAAAGTCAGATTTTGAAAATTACCTTGCAATATATTCTGAGCACATTTAACTGTTTTGAATAAAGGAGAAAATTTATTGATAACATGATAAATGCAGATATATGTAGGAGGTTTTTTTAACCTTAATAAGTAGAGATGAGCATGTCACTTTATATAGAAACAGGAAACATTCAACTAATTTAATTTTTTTATGTTCAGTTTATATATAGGAATATATAGAAACTATAGAATGTTTGTCTTAGTTTGCTTTCTGTTGCTATGACAAACATCACAGTAAAAGATAAAATGGAATAATATATTTTACAGAATCATGAAAGAAAGTCAGGGCAAGAACTCAAGGCAGCAACTTGGAACAGGAATTTAAGCAGAGGTCAAAGATAACTGCTGTTTACTGGCTTGCTCTTAATGGCTTACTCAGTTTGTTTTTTATTTATTTTATTTACTTTTACCTCCCCTACCCAGGAGTGGTACTGCTTGTAGTGGTCAGTACCCAGGACTACTACTGGGTATTCCAGTATACAAGGATCATTAATTAAGAAAATGTAACCATCTACCAGACTTAAACCAGTGGAAGGTCCCTGCTCCACCAGTGGCCATACCAGCCACAAGAAACTCTAGCTCTCAACTCTAGTGGAGAAATCTGGGTGGACCAGAGGCCATTCCCAGTTTCCAGGATTCTAGCTTTCAACTTGGGCAGACATCCTGTTTGCCGAAAGACCACCCTGGCCACCAACAGCCCAGCCCCCAACTCAGGTGGACACCCTCTATTCTCTACTCGATCACAGGCAACTTCAACCAGAATACCAGAGAAGAAACAGAAAGCAAGGAAAAAAATCATCCAGAAAAGACAAATTCAGAAATTGGCACTGAGACCTGTAATCACCTCAAATCCAGATGTGAAGACAACGGTGTAGGAACACAATCAACAACACTCAAGGCAATATGAGCATAGCTCTCCTAACAGCAATTTCTGAATATTCCAACACATTTGAGGGTCAAGGCAATGATTTTTGAAAACAACTTTATGAAGGTGATAAAGGTCGTTAAAATATAAAATGAAAAATTCATCCATTAATCATATCAAGAAGAAGACAAACAAAAATTTGGAGGAAATGAATAAATCCTTTAAAAGAAGTGAAGAAAGCCAAGAAATGACAAAGAAATTATGAAGGAAATGACTAAAACTGATTAACAACTAAAAATGGAAATAGAGGCAGTAAAGAAAAGACAAACAGAAAGAATCCTGAAAATGGAAAACCTAGATAACCTAATAGGAACTACAGACTCAAGTATCACCGAAAGAATACAAGAAATGGAAGAGAGAATCTCAGGCACTGAAGATTCAATAGAAATAGATATATTGGTCAAGCATAGAAATAGATACATTTATCAACTTCAAAATAAAACTAATAAAAAGTGACAGGGAATGATACTTCATAAACATCAAAGTAAAAACCCACCAAGATGGTAGTTCAATTTTTAACATTTATGCCCCAAATGCAAGAGCATCCACATTTGTAAAGAAGACACTGCTAAATCTTAATTCACACATTTACCCTCATACATTGATAGTAGGAAACTTCAATACCTCAGTCTCACCAATGGACAGGTCATCCATACAAAAACTAAACAGAGAAAGACTGGAGCTAACAAACAGTATGAACCAAGTAGATCTAACAGATATCAATAGAACATTTCACTCTAACACACAAGAATATTGGTTATTCTCAGAACTCCATAAATATATGACAAAAGTGAACACACACTCAATTACAAATCAAGTCTCAACAGATACTCCCACCTCCAAACTGAAATAAACCCCCTTCCTTTCAGACCACCATCAATTTACATTGGAGCTTAACAAGAAAAAAATAACACAGAAACCCTACAAAGTTATGGAAACTCTATAAATCTCTAAAGAATGACTACTGGGTCAAGACAGATAAAAGAAAAAATGAACGACCTTCTAGAATTCAATAAAATGATTGCACAACATACTGAAACTTATGGTACACAATGAAAGTGGTGCTAAGAAGAAAGATCATATAAATAAGTGCCTACATAAAGAAATTGGAGAGATTTCATACTAGCAACTTAAAAACACAATTGAAAGCTCTAGAACAAAACAAAACAAACAAACAAACAAAAAACAAGCTTACCAACAGGAGTAGAAAACAAGTAAAACAAAACAAAACAAAAAACTTTGTGCAGTGAAAAATTATTCCACAAAATACAAACAGAAGAAACAGTGCCAAATTAATTTAATGAGTCACCACACAAAGAGGCTGTTGGTGGCCCTACCTGACAGGCTAGGGTCAGATGGAGGAGAAAGAAGACCTCCCCTCTCAGTGGATTTGGAGAGGAGCATGGGAGAAGATGAGGGACTGAGGGCGGGATTGGGAAGGAATGAGGGAGGGGACTACAGTTGGGACCAATTTTTCTCATGAACAGAAATGCAAAAACACTTGATAAAATGCAAAAACTAAATGCAAGAACACTTCAAAAATACCATCCATGATAATCAAGTAAGCTTCATTGCAGTTATGCAAAGATGGTTTAACATACAGAAATCTGTCAACGTAATTCACTATACATACAAACAACCTAATAAAACAAAAACCACATGATTATTTCATGAGATGCTGAAAAAGCCTTTGACACAGCTCAACTCCCCTTCATGATATTACACAATGGAATACTATTCAGCAATTAAAAATAAGGAAATCATAAAACTTGAGGGCAAATGGTAGGCTCTAGAAAAGATCATTCTGAGTGAGGTATCCCGGCAGCAGAAAGACACACATGGTATGTACTCACTTATAAGTGGATATTAGACATATAATATAGGACAAGCATACTAAAAATCTATACACCTAAAGAAGCTAAGCAAGAAGGAGGACTCTGGGTAAGATGATCAATCCTCACTCAGAAAGGCAAAGTGGGAGGGAGAAAACAGGCAACAGGACAGGATCCTACCTACAGAGCCTCTGAAAGGCTCTACCCCGCAAGGTATCAAAGCAGATGCTGAGACTCATAGCCAAACTTTGGGCAGAGTGCAGGAAATCTTATGAAAGAGGGAGGAGATAGTAAGACCTGGAGGGGACAGGAGTTCCACAAGGAGAACAACAGAACCAAAAAATCTGGACCCAGGGGTATTTTCTACAACTGAAATTCCAACCAAGGACCATGCATAGAGATAACCTAGAACCCCTGCACACATGAAGCTCATGGCAGCTCAGTATCCAAGTGGTTACCCTAGTAAGAGGGAAAGGGACTGTCTCTGACATGAACTCGGTGGCTGGCTTTTTGATCACCTCTTCCTGAGAGGGGAACAGCCTAACCAGGCCACAAAGGAAGGCAATGCAGCCAGTCCTGATGATACCTGATAGGCTAAGGTAAAATGGAGGGGAAGGAGTACCTCCCCTCTCCTGGATTTGGAGAGGAGCATGAGAGGAGATGAGGGACTGAGGGCATGATTGGGAGGGAATGCAGGAGGAGACTACAGCTGGGACACAAAGTGAATAAACTGTAATAAATATAAAAAAAATTCTTTTAAAAAAGTCTTGGAGAGGTGAGGGATACAAGGGACATAGCTAAACATAATAAAGGAAATTTATAGCAAGCCTATAGCCAACAAAATTAAATGGAGAGATACTCTAAGCAATTCCACTGAAATCAGGAACAAGACAAGGCTTCCACTCTCTCCATATCTATTCAATATAGTAATTCAAGTTCCTTCTGGAACATTAAGACAACAGAAAGAGATCAAGGGAATACAAATTGGAAAGAAAGAAGACAAAGTATCTTTATTTACACATGATAAGATAATATACATAAGTGACCCCCCCCCAATTTTACTAAGAAAATTCTACAGCTGATAAATACCTTTAGTGAAGTAGCTGTATAGAAGATCAGAAAATTAGGAATAGTGATAACTCAGGATCCAGCTATACCACTCCTAGGCATATATTCAAAAGATGCTCAAGTATACAACAGGGACATTTGCTCAACCATATCCGTAGCACCTTTATTCGTAATAGCCAGAATCTGGAAACACCCAGATGTTCCTCAGAGGAGGAATGAATACAGAATTTATGGTATATTTACCAATGGAATATTATTCAGCTATTAAAAACAAGGAAATCATGAAATTTGCAGGCAAATGATGGAATCTAGAAAAGATCATTCTGACTGATGTATTCCAGAAGGAGAAAGACACACATGGTATATACTCACTTATATCGACCTATAAGATCTGATAAACATACCAAAATCTATACACCTAAAGAAGATAAACAAGAAAGAGGACCCAGGGTGGAAATAGAAAAGAGTTCTGAGTGAGTTAACCCAGAAACAGAACACAGTATACACTCACCTACCTATAAGTGGATATTAGCCATATAACATAGGAAACATTAATTATTCACAGTATTCAATAAACTTATGAACCATTTGTTTTATACATTATAATCTTTTCACTTGATTAGATTTCTCCTGGAATCTTAATAGGTTTTTATTTGTATTATAATAATTCTTAAGAAATTAGTCAAATCAACCATACGTTCTCTATGGAAAAGCAAAGATATTATTTCATTTTACTTAACACCGTGGAAAGTTAAACAACACATTAAAACAATCCAATAAAAACTTTTATAAAATAGAAATAACATTATTTTGCTCATGTTTAAAAATATGAAATAAAATAGATTGGACAAATATTGGTTATAGTGAAATTGAGATGTTAGATGATAGACAAACTAATCCTTTCAAGCATATTTTGTGCTCATATTGAAAGTACGGTTGTTCAGTGATCCCATGCATTAGAATATGTGCTTGCAAATGACTCTGTGTCTAATTGCTCAGGATCTCCATCCAGTACTTAAAACCAAACCTCCCACATTAAACTTTCGTGAAATCACACAACTTTATGAAAATAATTTTGAGGAAACGACCTTGAAATCTAGGCCTTGAAATGCTATGTTGATGACCTAATGTTTGTTAAAGAAACCTGAGAAAAGATTTTTAATTTTCTTTAAAAATAAATATTAATAACGATAAGTTTCATGTTTTGAATTATGAAGCTCAATTTCAGAAAATTAAAAAATAAGTTCACAGTAATATGTGTTAGGACTGAACCTAATAATAAAATATTAATTTCACTTAATTCAGTGTGTATATTCACATAGAAAATTAGCTGATATAGTTGACCCATGCTCAGATTATGGATCAATAAACCAAAAGTATTTATGTATTTCTTCATGGTCATATACCACTGAACCATAAAATTAGAAAGTTTTCTTTAAAGGGAACATTGGTTCCTTGATTTTCCTCACAATTCTCTTTCAATTTAACTACTTCTACCCTTTCTTTAAAATGAAACAAATGGAGATAGTGAAGAATGTGGATAACTTTTGAATGAATGTTATAGATGTCATAAAGTCATCTTTTCAAGTTTGTATTGCATAAAAGAAAAAAAATATGACCCATAAGGCAGAGCCAGTTGCCCATCACTGTGAAAGAATCTCAGTGATCAGACTCCACTGAGTGCATCCTAGAAATACCACAAGAAGATAAGAAAATGTGGATTTCACTGCTAATAAAATTAACTGGTTGTTCTGGTACCACTTGAATAAACAAAACATTCCATCCACTGATTTGAAATGCTGATTTTATACTTATTTTTCACATAAGTTTGTGTCTGATCTTGTGCTTTCCATTCTACTTCATTAATGAATGTCGATCTTTTCTATGTCAATGTCACACTGATATATTTACTAAAGCTTCATAATATTTAGGGGAAAGATCATGTCTGGGTCTGGACTTAAGTCTTGGTTGACAGCATTGAGACCTCCCTGGGCCTCATTGTCTTCATCTTTTAAAAAAGAGCTCTCACTCCTTTCAGTCTCCACCTATCACCTATCTCTTTCTCTTTCTGAGAGAGGGAGGGAGAGAGACAGAGAGAGAAAAAAAAGAGACAGGGCAAGAGAGAGTGCCATGAGAGGAGCTGGTGGCTGAGGGCAGAAGGCGGTGTGGGAGCCCTTGGAGTTGGAGATACATGTGCATGTAAAGTGCCCAAGCAGTATTTGTTTCTCACTGCTGAGCCATCTTCACAGCCCTAGCTGACTCATCATTAAAGTAAAAGTAATTATAATGATTAAATAAAGCAATCAAATTTTGAACTCTGAGTTTGGCACAAAACAATCATTGAAAGATGTTGGTTAATTATTAGCCTAATTACAAATTACTTTTTAGGATTGATAGGTTTTAAAATAAATCCTATAAAATGCATCTGATACTTAAAAGCATTTATTTTATTTTTTTTTCAAATAAATAATAAAGCAAAACAACTGTGGGCCAGGTAAGACAGTGCAGAGGCTTCTCCATCATCTATTCTTGCTGAGGTCATTTTAGATTTAAATAAAGTCTAATGTTCTTGATGGAGAGTCCCATGGAAAACTACCTAACTCTATTCTAGGAATCCATGTTTGGGGTGTTCTAGCTAACTTATCTTAGCCTTTGTTAAAATTGCTTATTTGTGAAGAACTTCCTCCAGTTAATGGCTTCATTTGAAATGCTTCCTTCAAAGTACTGACTCTGTGATGTGCACCCCACCCCTGATGATGTTGGACAAGATGGCTGGACAGTTGTCTCTGCCCTTAGAAATATCATGTTTGCTAGGCTCCCAAACACTTGGGTGTAGTCCCAACCAGCTGAAACAAAGGCTTTCAGTTGGCTATACACTGTCTGAGTGGTCATCTCTGATGAGCTCCCAAACAAAACCCACCTCTTCATAGCTGCAGAAAATCTAAGAGAAAAGATATTTGAGATGCCAATCATCGATGCAGTAGTTACTCCACAAGTTTTAATGACCTCTAAGTTCACTTCTGTGATTGTGCAGCAGCATCTCCTGAAGACTCAAATGCTTTCTTTCAAGTGCTCACAGATAATGCAGTCAATAAGCACAAAACTCAAGGCTGCTGGTAGTTGATGGTTGTCTTTATTTCCCAGCTTAATATACTTCACTGAGTTGAAACCTACCATGGTGATCAAAGTTGAAAACATTACTACAGTAATTCCTTTTAGGTACAGAGTCTTTCAAGTGTCTCTTTACTGAGGTACTCACGTCTAATGAACTGTAATAAAACATTTGCAATAGTCTATAAAGAAGTACATATTTCAAGCAGAAAAATTGGATACTAGAGGCTAAGCATAAGACAATTTTTTTTCTCTTCCCCAAAGCTACTTGATAGTTGTGCAGTTTGGAAGGCAATAGTTAAATATTTGGCCAACAGCACAAAACCTATTTATTCTGATATTTTCTTGTAGTACTATCTCTGGATTGGTCTTTTATGACTGCATTCATAACGACCTACTTACAGCCTCCTTTCTTAATATAGCTTCAGTGAATTATCTCTAACACTTAAGACTTTTAGCAAATTACTGATAGTCAATATAATTAATCTTTTGGGTGTTAGTAATTATTTTCAAATAACATAACTTCCAGGAAAATCTGTATGTGACACTGGTCTCTAAACACTCAAGGTATACAGTGTTAGTGTACTTTCATTTGACTTCAGCAAATGTGCACAGCCATTCCTTTCTTTAATGCCCATGTAAAAGAAATGAATATTGTACTCAAGAGAGCAATCTATTGAGGCTTGCACAAAGATGCCACTGGAGTAGTTGGATAAGAAGTAATTAGAGTGTGAAAAATCTAATTAGGATAGTAAACACAGTCACTCAGATATATAGACACATAGGCACAGTGAAGGCATACATATTGAAAGTAATCCTTAATGACTCTTGTTTAAAATGACATGCTATCTGATGCACGTTGCTGAGTTATATTCATAAAACTGTTAGGAAATAGGAGCTGGACAATACTCTTGGCTTATGCTAATGGAATTCCTTCAGGAATTTAGAATGGAGGTCAGTCTACATAACTCCTGTAAAAGAGCTGCCACCATCACCCTTTCAAAGATAAGGCAGAATGCCATCAGAAAACATCATTTGAGCCTCTTCTCCTTAGTGCTGCTCTTGGTAAATAAAAGACCTCCTGATAGCCATAACATCTTAAATGGAAATTATTCCTTTGTAACAGTCATTGTAGGGGAGATGTTTTACCCCAAACAGACGGACTGTATCTATGTACACTTTGCTTCTTGGAACTGCATATGAGTCAGCTAGGTCACAACTGTAGTTTTTAATGATTCTTCCTAGGAAACTTTTTAGGTATTTTTAGACTCACAGAGACTTAAGAAGCTTCTTTAACATAATGACTCCTGAATAAAATGTTTTCAAACTTTCTCATTCTGTGCCATTTTCTGGTCTTAGTGACTTTTTCAAGAGTGTATCTGGGCCAGTAGGCAGGTAAGAACCCCACCATGGAGGGTTTTAAATTACATCTGCCCTAACAAAAATAAATATCTATCTTCTAAGAGCTAAGTAGCTTAATGATAAAAACAACCAATGAAGTATTCAATTGGAAGTAAAGATTATTTTCATTTCATTCTTAATTATTCTAGTGGCTTACTATACTAATAAGATGAATGTTTTCTTTAGGCCTGGTACACAATTTGAAGTAAAATAGCATGCTTCCATCCTCTCCTCTTTGCCTGGTCCTTACTGATGCTGCAATCATCAAGCTAACTAGAACAGCAATGACACAAAGCTAAGATTTATAAAACTAAGACACCATGGTAAGAAAGGCTCAGTAATTAGTATCTCATCTGTAAACATCCTAAAAACAAAAACAGAACAACAACAACAAAACAACTCTGTGGTCCTCCATAGGTGTGCTACAGAGCAAGTGAGACACAAGTTCCAGCCTCAGGCTGTGCTTCAGAGAGACAGTTCCAGACACAGGCTGTGCTGCAAGGAGACAATGTCCAGCCCCAGGATATACTACAGAGAGCCACTTAGCCCAGTGTTCAGATGTGTTTTCTGCTTGGGTTTGGGGCTCTAGTACCTGAAAGCTTTATATTTTATCATGGAAAAGTCAAGGCATTTTACTGTTGCCAGAAAAAGGGTTTTTTTTTTTTTTTTTTTTTTTTTTTTTTTTATGGAAAAGGCTTTTATTTTAATTTATGTTAAATTGTCAGATCCTCAATTAGTGAACAGCAAGTGTGAACTCCCAAATAGGATCCTGTGAAAATATCCTCGTTTACAGGTGTCTCTGCTTTTTTTTTTTTTTTATTTCTAAAGCTTTCCCTTTACTATTTTTTAAAATTTATTTATATTTTTATGAATTAGTTTATTCACTTTGTATCCCCACTGTAACGCCTTCCCTCATTTCCTCCCAATCTCATCCTCTCTCTCTCATCTCCTCCCATGTCCCTCCCCAAGTCCACTGATAGGGGATGTCCTCCTCCCTTTCCCTCTGACTCTAGCCTATCCAGTCTCATCAGGACTGGCTTCATTGTCTTCCTCTGTGGCCTTGTAAGCCAGCTCTCCCATCAGGGGAAGTGATCAAAGAATTCATGTCAGAGATATTTGCTGTTCCCATTACTAGGACACCCACTTGGAGACTGAGCTTCCATTTTCTATATCTGTGCGGGGGTTCTAGGTTATCTCCATGCATCATCCTTGGTTGGGGTATCAGTCTCAGAAAAGACTCCTAGGTCAAGATTTCTTGGTTCTGTTGCTCTCCTTGTGGAGCTCCTTTCCCCTGCAGGTCTTCCTATCTCCCCCTTCTTTTGTATGACTCCTGCCAGCAGAAGTTTTGATGTTGTAGTATAAATGGTCACTCCATGTGATGGTTTGCATGGAAAATGTCCCCCATGTGCTAGAAATCGTTCGGGATGAGAGTTGCAGAGCAGATTCACAAATCACGCCATGGGATCACGAGGGAGGGAGGTTTATTAGGGGAAAGGGAAGGGGAGAGAAGGGGGAATGGAAGTTGGAAGGGGTAACAGAGACTGTCTCTGGATGAGGCAAGAGAGAAAGAGGGAGGAGGAGCTTTGAGTTCTCTTATAAGGTTACCCAGAGCATGCGCAGGTGGTTCCAGGTGGTCTGTAGGTAGCTTTACAGATGTCTAATATCCAGTTTGTCAAGTCCCTTGGGCCTGGCTGTAGCGATGCCTGCTTATGGATCCCAACACCATGTACCCATGTATTTGAACGCTTGGTTCCTAGTTGGTGATATTGTTTGGGGATGTTATGGAATCTTTAGGAGATAGGACTTTGCTGGATGATATGTTATCCAGGGGGGGAGTGTTTTGAGGATTATGATCTTACTTTACTTCCTGTTATCACTTTCTGCTACCTGTGCACAGATGAAATGTGATCATGCAGCTTCTGCTCCTTCTGCCATGCCATGCCTCTTTTCCTTTGGAATTGCAAGCTTAAATAAACCCTTTATTCTCTAATTTGCTTTCAGTCATATTTATAACAGAAAAGTAACTACATTATGTATGTCTATAAAGATTTCTTTCTTCAAACAAAAGAAAACAGCTAGACAAAAACCATCTTTCCAGTAATACAGTACAATAATATACAGTGCAATAACACTAAGTAGAACACACTGAGCAACTAACATACAGTGCAGTAATATCTTATAGTACAATGTTCAGTACCGCAACACACAGTGCAGTGGTACTCACTACAATAACACAGTGAAAAATGAAGCTTAAGTACAGTGCTGCTGTGGGATTGCTTCTTGCCCTTTTTAGTTGCTACATTGACAATGCATGGGAGAGGGGAATGATAAAGGAGATGATGCTGTCGGCTACTATTCTTTGTGGGAATGAGGACAGCACATGCACTGAAAACCAAGCTGGCAGGAAAGTGCAGGTAACTGTGACCTACACTGATGCCTTATGCCTCTTTGCTTCCTAGGAGGTCATGGTGTAGGCACAAGATCCAGAATTATGTCTGTCCTACCTGGGCCAGAACACATAAGTAGGCTTCACCAAACCAACTGAGAACTTGGGTTTTATAACTCTTCCCAATTAATGAATTCTCCCACAATTCAAGGTGAATATTTGTGAGGTTGTTCATATGTAAATGGAAACCTGTGTTTTAGCATCTGATATCTCAACTACAATATTAATCTTTTCCCCTGATACCTATATAGCAGAAAGATGATGTTGGGTTAGCAGTGATGCTAGCCTTTGGAGAATGCTGATATTAGGAGCTATATAAACTGATGACATGACCACTGTATGGTATAGTTAAGGGGGAGTTTTTATTGTGGTATATGCAAATACAACAAGAGGAATCTGAAAGAGTCCAGAGCAAAGAAAGAAAGTAGTAGAGTGAACATGGGCAGCAGACTGGACCTAGCCATGAGAGAAGCTGGAGCCGAACAAATAGAAAAGAGAGGGAGGGAGTCTGTGGGAAAGCAAGGAGAGGGTGATGAGGGAGACAGATGATGATGAGAGACAGACACACTGAAGGAATGAGCATAGCTGATAGGGTTATAAGGACAATGAGTACCAGAGAAGAGAAAAGCCTGTGAGTTGGGAGGAGTTTAGTGTAGGGAAAGAGGTAATAAGAGATAAGATGCTATCTAGCATAGACTTTGAAAAGTACAGCTACTTGGGAAGTGAAGAAGCCTGGAGTCCAGATGTGCTTATTATATGAATAAAAATCAAATTAAGAAATTGTGACCAAATACACATATAACTTATTTTTCAGTATGAACATGCCTGAAGCAGCTTAATTTTGTACTGCACTACAAAATTATATTCTATTAATAAAAAAAATATCTTGAATGAGATGGTGGAAAGGAAAGGCTTGTCCATATCTTGTTTGGATTACTACAGTGACAATAACAACAGCAAGTTAGGCATTCCTCAACACCTCTCCTGTATTTCCTACTTCATTATTTTCTTATAAGTCAACTTTTGATTTGATGCCCTAATTATAATCAAACGGGCAGATGTACACCATAGAGACGTTGTGTGAATGAGTTTATTTATAAATCAGTGAGCTCTAATGTTCATGGCAAGAAGAAACATTCAGTGATCAAGCATTACTATTTTAACTCTATGTCTCTCTGAAGCCATCGTGATTTATACCACATTCCACACATGGTAGGCAGACTTCAAAACTCTGTAATAATGCCCTTGTTTAATTTTACTGCTTGTCAGCTAAGCTTATACAAAGGATGGCAGAAACTGCTTACTGGGAGTGATAAAACTTCCCATTTATTTAAATCATGCCATCCCTTATTAGCACCTGTTTATCATAAATGAATTAACATGAATGGTTGAATGGTTGTGGTAGTTTATATGCATAATTACACATTTAACAAAAAGCTTGAGCTCAACCATCTCATTATAGCTCTGAAGAATGGGTACAAAAAGCCTCCAATCTTATAATTATTACTATACATACATAGTCACAAGTCCCATGCAGAATGCTTCTCTCTGAGTTGATTTTTTCCTCCTTCTCCCCTCTGTTATTTCAAATTCAATACAAATTTCAGACATTGTCAGCTTAGCTGTTAATAGCTTACATTGTTTTATAGGCATGCTTTTCAACGTACAAATGAAATTACTCTCTTCAGCTCCAAAGCCTTGTATGGCACAATTCTTCAAATGTACTAAATGTTATGAACTGCATCATGCTGGAATGGTGTGTTGCCATGCTTGGATGTCTTATAATGTCATTATCTGGATCCACCCCTTTATTTCCACACCATTTCTTTTCTCATACATTGAAAGCTGATAAGGCATGAAGTCCACCCACCTAACACTGTCCTCTACCTTAAGAATTTCCACAGAGGTCTCTTAACAGTTTTCACAAAATTATAATTGTTAAAGTAAAGAATTATGTAAATGCACGCTTGCATATATATGCTGATATATATGCATCTAGGAATCAGTAAAGAAGACAGTATTAGTGGTCCAGTTGTATCACATCATCATAGCTCCTCAGTCACCTCTAGATGCAGTGGACTATGACACACAGTGGAATACCAACTATCCCTTTTAACAAAATTTTCATGATAACATGGAGAGGAGCTCCACAAAAAGACCAAAAAAACTACAAGATCTGAGCCCTGGGGATCCTGCAGAGACTGATGCACCTAGGGAGGGCCATTCATGGAGAGGATCTAGACCCCCTGCTCAGATGTGGCCCATTGGCAGCTCAGTCTCCATGTGGATCTCTGAGTGAGGGGATCAGGGACTGCCTCTCTAATAAATTCAGTTGACAGCTCTCTGATCACTCACCCCTGATGACACAGCCTTGCCAGGCTAAGCCAAGGAGGAAGAGGATCCAGGCAGTCCTGATGAAACCTAACAAGCTATGGGCAGATGGCAATAGTGGAGAAATCCCCCTTTCAGTGGCCTAGGGGAAGGAGATGAGGGAAAGATGGAGGAAGGATGGGGAATAGAGGGAGGAGGTTCCAATTAGGATATATAATGAACAAATTATGAATAAAAATAAAAATTTAAAAACAAAACAAAACAATTCTGGGCTGGAAATATGAAAACTAAGCTCTGATTACCTGAAATATCTTTATTTGTTCAGTGTTTTTCTAATTTTGCCTAAGTGGAATAGTTTGCATTACCTCTTCGGAATATCAGCTCATACAAATGATGGGCAAGACTTGCATTTTTCTCTTAGGGACATGGACAGTGATAACCGAGGTCCAGAATCTGGCCATTAGTTCCACACAGACAGGAATTCAAACTTGCTTGCAGTGATTTATGCAATGGTAGGCACTTTGTTGTATGGCTAGTAAATGGGAGCTCCTTTTTTGCTGATATTGTTGTAATTATTTGTTACTGACAAAAGCTTCATTACTAATAAAGACAAAACAATTGCTTCTAGTCATTGAAAATGAACATTTGTACATGTAATATAATATCAGGGTAGGACCAAATTTATTTCCAAATTCTATAATATCTGAATAACCTATTTTTCTACAGAAAAATTATTGCAGAAAGTTTTGTAATTGAAGTAAAAATCTAAATAAATATGCCAGAGGGGGATGGCTTGAAGTTGGCAATCAGGAAAACATAAGTGTTCATAATGATTTTTTTACTCTTCTAGGAGAACAATATGCAAGTATGTTCTTGTTTGTTTGTTTGTTTGTTTTTGTTTTTATCATTACAAGGAACTAAAGAAGGAAAAGTATTGGAAGTGAATGAAACAGTGTGTTACATTATGTACACAGAGGAAAAAAATCAAAACCATAATGTTCTTTCCTCAAAGCCTGATGATTTCATAATGCAGCATTACAAAATAATACCACTGGCTGGGGTTACATTATAAAATACAGTCTTCTATTGGTTGCTTTTACTCCATGTAGCTAATAATGTTCTTTTAAAAAAAGGTTTTTACAACCAGTAACCCAGTTATATGAATTCTTTTATTTTTGGTGTAAAATTAACATATATTTTGAACAAAAGTCTTGCACATAGCAATTTGAGTGCTCTATAATTTTCTTGACTCAGAAATCTATTTAAATTAGTGATTTTAATAAACATGTTTTTAACACATAGAAAAGAGATTTTCAAAAACAGGAGAAAATGTATTGTCAAAAAAGGAAGTCAAGATGCTGAATGTAGTTAACCAAATGCAATTTCTCCTTCAGGAGCACTCCCCTATCTGTCAGGCTAAACTATAAGAAAAAATATAACTCATATATTCCAGAAAACTATAATTCACAAAGTAGTAAAATATCAATGTTTCTCAACAAAGAGTAAAAAGAAAATCTAATATTTTTGTTCTTTACAAACTGAAACAATATAGGCAATCAACACTTCATTTTAAACCAATGTTATCAAAGTGTGAGCGTCACCCGAGGTTTCTGTTTGACTTGGCAACATAGGTGACCTACTCCAAACTGTCTAGATCTTAGGCAGGGTTTTGTGATCTCTGCACTCTGGCATGGATGTGAGCTCATCTGAAGGGTGGGGACAAGGAGACAGAGCCTTGAGATTGTATGTAGCTCTGCTTCTCACAGAAAGGTGAGTTAGAAGGTCTGACCCAGAAAGAAAAGAGGTCTAGAAGTATAGCAGTTTCTTCAGGCTTGGTGTGGCAAAGCACATAATTTTTAAACTATTTTATTTTGGTTTCTTATGCCTTTACCTTTTTTCTTCACCCCAATTCCTCCAACACCTTAAGATTGGATAAAGAGAAATATTAGTGGGAAGAGGAGGCATATCTCTCTTTTGCTACTTCCAGCTGGTCAGGGTCTTTGGGTTACTTGGGGAAAGTCCAATCTTTGTTTCAGGATATCTCCAATCTCTTCCCATCAAACTGCATCAATAGCAAATAGTAGCAGCAGGGGCGAGCAGGAGACGTCTTTTTCAGAGCTCCCATACTTTCTGGGCTCTGGCCTTTATTCCCTTTCCAAAGTTCCTAGAATTAAGGTATCTACAGCTGGCAAAGAGCCCATCTCAGAGCCCACACAACTCAAATAGTTTTCTGCTGTAGATAGTCTGAATCAGCCCCATATTATACACATGGGATTAAAACAAAAGCACACTTACATAATATAACTCAGTTTTTAAAGAAACCAAAACTTCCACTACATGACCCCCCCCCCTTTTTTTTTAGGCTTTTTTCTCTTACATGAATGAGACTTGCTGCTTTCTTACAAGAAGATTATTAACGAACCAACGAACCAACACTTTTTGGATCAATAATCTTTTTTTTTTTTTTTTTTAACATGGTGACTCTTGGCTGCTTTTGCCTGGAAAGGCTTTGCTGCTAAGCCTTGAGCTAGGACTCCAAAGCCACTCCCTAACAGTAAGAGATTACCTCCTATGTCTCATTTGAACTTGCATCCACTAATCAAATAACCACTTTTACTGCAGTGTGCACAAACCATGGAAAATTTAGGCATTCTTGGCTGTGAACCCAGTACTGCCAGAAATGGCACATTCACTCCTCTGGTAGGAAGTACTATATTTCTCAGAGTTAACACACTGGCCATTTTGAGCTGTTAGACTTTTACTGGCTTGGTCACAAATTCTTTCTAAATGCCCAAACTTACTTCTATTGAAGCACCAAGCATTTGATATCTAAGGCTTTTGGTGGCTACTGGAAAAGGTAATGGTGGTAATCTTTTAACCTGAGGCTGCTCCTCTGGTTAATCCTTTTTCTTGAAACATGGTGTTTCTCTTAAACTTTTGATCTGTATGACCTTCTGCTCCTCCTGGATACCCAGCCTGCACAGGGGCTATGGAAAATAGACACCGAAAATATGCAAAGCAGGGCAGGGTGGCAATTTCAGGAAACTCTGGCTCTAAGTTACTAGGTCTGAATCAATTTGTTCTTCCTTTTCCAGCAGTGCTCTTTGCTTCCTGAGTGCTCTCTGGTTCTCTGGTTGCACAGTCAACTTTACAATCTTTTCATAAATAAGAAGAAATTTCTAGTTTTTCCATTTCATCCAATTTTTGTTTCTCACATACCTCTATATCCACTAGCAAGTTTTCCAATTGTTCAACTATTCTTCCAACCTTTTCTGAAATGGAATACAGAAAGAAGACTAAGCAAACAAAGAAAATTCCCTGTGGGAGCAAAGTCAGAAAGAACCTGGTGACAGCAACTGCTATTAACTTTTGACATCCTGAAGTAGTATAGTCACTGCTGTCCCCTCTATGGTATTAGAAACCAGTTTTTCCATTATTCTAAACCAAATATCTTGGTGTTGCCTGTAGCACACACTTTTTAAACTTTTTTATTTTGTTTTTTTATTCCTCTACCTCTTTTTCCACCCCAACTCTTTCCAACAGTCTAACATCAGGCTGGAAAGAAAGAATGTTAGTAGGGAGAGGAGGCATAATTCTCTTTTGCTACTTGCTGCTACTTAGGGTTGTTGTGTTTTGGGGGCAAGTCCAATCTTCTTTTCAGGATATTTCCACCTTCTCAAACTGCATCAACATCAAATAGTAGCAGCAACGGGTTGAAGCAGCCTTCTTTTTCAGACTCTCTCTCCCCATAGTCTCTCCTGTCCAGAATTAAGCTAGCCACAGCTGGCAAAAATTCCCTCTCAGAGCTCACACAAGGCAAGTAGTTTGCTGCTGTGGTCAATCTAAATCAGGCCCATATCCCATACCTGGGATTTAAACAAAAACATGTTTACACAACATAACTGAGTTTGTAAAGAAGCCAAACCTTCCACTACACCTCAGTGTTTGCTTATCAGATGCTAACATGTGCTTAGCATATAAAATGTTTGGTTATTGATTACTAAATAAGTGTATGAACTTACCTAAGGGAGTATGTTGTACTGAGAGACTAGGAGTTGGAAAGACTGCATTTAGACCAACAGGGAGAAGAGACAGAATAGGTAATGAAGGCAGTGAATTTCTAAAATGACAAAAGTCTTCCTCACCTACCTGACTTGAAACAAAAGCCTTGCAGCTTAAAACAAAGATTGTTTGTTTTTGTCTCACTCTAACAGCCCCCCCCCCCCCCCCCCCGCTGCAGAACTAGCTCAACAAGTTCAAAATCCTCTAGGGATGACAAACAATTCTGTGCCAATCAACCATTCTATCTGTCTTCAAACTGACCAGCCCTAAGTAGGAGAGGAAAATTCTTCAGAAGATTTAACCCTAGGTCCCCCAAATGAGACCAGTTCTTTAGCTCTCTGAAGGGTCTTTTTCTCCATATATCTCCCAATAAATGCCTTCCTGTAATACTTCAGATTTTTCTTGCCTATAATTCTTTAACTAGCTGAAGAAATAGACCCATTCCAAGTTCCCAAATCTTTATCAGGATTATGAATTTGACTAATTTCATGTAACATATTTAGAAAAATAGAGATAAAACTTGTAAAAGTAGAACGTTGTAGAGCTGAGAGAAGTCAGTTCAATCAGAAATATTAAATAGCCTTAGAATCATTTTAATTTCAATAAAACAAATTATGCCATAGAAAGAAAAAAAATTGAACATATTGTTTTAATGAATTGTGTTTTCAAAATCATAACATTTGCCAGCAAATGAATGGAATTAGAAAATATTATCCTGAGTAAGATATCACAGACACAAAAAGACCTGGTTGGTATGTAAGGATAACCACAGATCCAAAGAAACTAAGGAAGGCCCAAGGAAGTATGGTTGAATCTCCTTCAGAAAGGAAATTAAACAGACATCTGAAGTAGATGGAAAGCTGGATCTGGGTGGGAGAAAGGGTGGGGAGAAAAACAAGGGAGGGGATCAGATATGAGGAAAGAGGAGGGGCTGAGAGAGAGAAATTGATGTTGCGAACATCTCTGGGACAAGAGACCTGCAGAAAGTCTATGGTGTTGTCCATAGCTGAGACTTTTAGCAGTGGGGATATGGAGCATGAAGAGACCCCTTCTGTAGCCAGGCAGTACTTCCAGTGGAGGGAGGGAGACATCAACCCACCACCAAAAAAAATAACAGTGTTATGATGAATTAAGTTTGTTTTGTGCTTTAATCATTTCTTTCATTTGCATAGAAGTAGAAACTATCCCTGTACACTTCATTTCATGATGCTGTCACATTTTAATTCACAGACAAGTGATTTTCTAGTACACTGAGAAAGAGTAGATGAATGTCTAATGGGAATTACAATATGATCTGGAGGTTCAGAAAAAACCCTGCTGTCCATCTTCTCTGAATTCTCATTCTCATTCAATCCAGTATCCTCAGTACCAAAGAGCAGAGCAAATGAAAACTACCAGAACCCTGAACTCCACTCATAATATTTTCTTTTAGGCATTGTTTTCTCTAGTACTGTAGTAATATTTTTGTTGCTTTACTTATTTATTTCACTGCTTTAAAAACACAATAATGTTTTTTTGTATGTGATAAATTTATGTGTTCCTAATTTTTTTGATTATTAAAAATACTTGCAAACCCAGGATTACAGAGATTTACTTCAAAATGATACAATGTGAATTGAAAGAAATATTCTACTAATAGTAGAGGTGAATAAACATTTTTATCCAGAACAGAAAGACAAGGCCAACCGGGATCAATGTTAAATGGCCATGGATATAAATATTAAATTAGATATTATTCTAAGTACAAAGTAATACCATGCCATATATAAAAACAGACTGTTACCTGAGAAGCATAGACATTGAATTGCATAGAGAGTATTTTGAAAATGTAATAAACAATACACTAGCTACTTATAATTTTTTCCCATTTGACTCTTCTAATTCATCAGTTGGCTTAGTTTCAGTATCAAGCATGATTTCTCTCTTGTTGAGTGGGATCTTATAAAATAAATCCAGGTTTTGTTCCTTTTTGCAATTTTCAATTCAAACCCAGTTTTGTGACATCATTTTGTATTTTGAATAAAGAGGTCAAAAGATTAATAGGCTTTGAAGAAAAGCCTTGGACATTTTTATTGACTTTGCAAAATTCTTTCAAATTTGTATTAACTGGTAAATCTGTATTAAGAGCCACATCAAGATTGTAGGTCAAATAGAACAGTCACCAGTAAGATTTTTCTTAATTGCTAACAAGAACCTGTCTCCTGATACATTATCCAAGCTTCTGGCATTTTCTGCAATTGCTTCTACTCATGATCATGTTTATCATGTGAACACCAGCTGATTGGAACACCGCTTTATCTGAGAAGGGATGGCAGTGGTATCATAAGCCACATTTTGAGTCTTCACTCCATTTAGGAAGTCTCTCACTATTCTTCCTGCCATTTTTCTTTCATTATTACTTTTGACAAATAATTTTATCAGATTCTTCACTTCTTCTGTGAAGAATACTAGAATTCTTTAGCATGCATAATATACTCCATCTACATCTCAGAAACTCTCTGTGCCAATTAGAGATGATAATGTTAGTTAGAAAAGTAGCATGTCAAATATTTTCTAACATTTGTGATTTGTAGATAACATATTGATAAATAAAATTATATATATGCATATGCACATTTACATCATAAAAGTATAATTAAACTGTCTACAAGAACAAAAGTGATCAGTGTTCAGGGAAAGAGGAGAGGTGGAAGCAGTGAGGTAATGGATGAAAGAGAATATGTTCGACATACAATTAATATATATGTGAAAGAATTTACCAACTTTTATTCTATTTTTTTTTTGTTTTTTTTTGTTTTTTTTTTTTTGCTCTTTTTTTTTATTTTATTTTATTTTTCTTTTTAGTTACATTTTGTTAACTCTGTGTCCCAGCTGTATCCCGCTCCCTCATTCCCTCCCCAACCCCACACTCCCTCCCTGGTCTCCTCCCTGCCCCTTTCCAAGTCCCCTGATAGGGGAGGACCTCCTCCCCTTTCATCTGACCCTGTTTTATCAGGTATCTTCAGGGCTGGCTGCAAAGTCCTCCTCTGTGGCCTAACAGACTTCTCCTCCCCTGGGGTGGGGGTCAAACAGCCTGCCCTTGAGATCCTATTAGAAATAGTCCGTGTTCCCCTTACTTTGGAAAACTACTTGGTTACTGAGCTACCACAGGCCACATCCGAGCAGAAGTTCTAGGTTATATCCATAGATGGTCCTTGGTTGAGTGTCAGTCTCAGAAAAGACCCTGTGCCCAGATATATTTGGTCCTTGTGGAGCTCCTATCCTTTCCATATCATACTAACTTCCCTTCTTTCATATGATTCCCTGCACTCTGCCGAGGGTTTGGTTATGAGTCTTAGTGTCTGCTTTGAAACACTGCTAGGTAGAGTCTTTCAGATGCCTTTTGTGGTAGACTCCTGTCATAAGTTCAAGGCACATCCCATTTGTCTTTCTAAATGAGGATTAATCACCTTCGCCTGTGTCCACTTTCTTGATTATCTTCTTTAGGTGTGTAGATTTCATTATGTTTATCATGTCTTGTAGGTCTATATAAGCGAGTATATACCAAGTTTGTCTTTCTCCTTCTGGGATACTTCACTCAGAATGATCTTTTCTAGATCCCACCACTTGCCTGCAAATTTCATGATTTCTTCCTTTTTGATTGCTGAGTAGTATTCCATTGTGTAAAAATACCACAGTTTCTGTATCCATTCCTCCGTTGATGGACATCTGGGTTGTTTCCAAGTTCTGGCTATTACAAATAAAGCTGCTATGAACATGGTTGAACAAATGTCCTTGTTGTGTACTTGAGCAAATTTTGGGTATATACCTAGGAGTGGTATAGCTGGGTCTTGAGGTAGCACTACTCCTAGTTGTCTGAGAAAGCGCCAGATTGATTTCCAGAGTGGTTGAACCAGTTTACATTCCCACCAGCAATGGAGGAGGGTTCCCTTTTCTCCACAACCTCTCCAGCATGTGCTATCACTTGAGTTTTTCATCTTGGCCATTCTGATGGGTGTAAGGTGATATCTCAGGGTCGTTTTGATTTGCATTTCCCTAATGGCTAATGAGGTTGAGCATTTCTTTAAGTGTTTCTCTGCCATTCGACGTTCCTCTTTCGAGAATTCTCTGTTTAGCTCTGTTCCCCATTTTTTAAGTAGATTACTTGGTTTGTTGCTTTTCTGCTTCTTTAGTTCTTTATATATACTTGATATTAGCCCTCTGTCAGATAAAGGGTTGGTGAAGATTCTTTCCCAATCTGTAGGCTGTCTATTTGTTTTGATGACAGTGTCTTTTGCTTTACAGAAGCTTTTCAGTTTCATGAGGTCCCATTTATTGATTGTTGCTCTTAGAGCCTGTGCTGTTGGTGTTCTGTTCAGGAAGTTGTCTCCTGTGCCAATGAATTCTAGGCTGTTTCCCACTTTTTTTTCCAGCTGATTTAGAGTATCTGGTTTTATGTTGAGGTCCTTGATCCACTTGGACTTTAGTTTTGTGCAGGGTGATAGATATGGATCTATTTTCATTTTTCTGCATGTAGACATCCAGTTGGTCCAGCACCATTTGTTGAAGATGCTGTCTTTTTTCCATTGAATGGATTTGGCTTCTTTGTCAAATATTAAGAATTCATAGGTGTGTGGGTTTATTTCTGGGTCTTCTATGCGATTCCATTGATCCTCCTTTCTGTTTCTATGCCAATACCATGCAGTTTTTATTACTGTTGCCCTGTAGTACAGCTTGAGATCGGGAATGGAGATACCTCCAGATGATCTGTTGTTGTACAGGATCGTTTTGGAGATTCTGGGTTTTTTGTTTCTCCATATGAAGCTGAGAATCTTTTTTTCAAGGTCTGTAAAGAATTGAGTTGGTATTTTGATGGGAATTGCATTGAATCTGTAGATTGCTTTTGGCAGGATGGCCATTTTCACAATGTTAATCCTACCAATCCATGAGCACGGGAGATCTTTCCATCTTCTGAGATCTTCTTCAATTTCTTTCTTCAAAGACTTGAAGTTTTTCTCAAATAGGTCTTTCACTTGCTTGGTTAGAGTCACACCAAGGTACTTTATGTTGTTAGTGGCTATTGTGAAGGGTGTTGTTTCCCTAATTTCTTTCTCAGCCTTTTTGTCTTTGGTATACAAGAGGGCCTCTGATTTTTTTGAGTTGATTTTGTATCCTGCCACTTTGCTGAAGGTGTTTATCAGCTGAAGAAGTTCTCTGGTTGAATCTTTGGGGTCGCTCATGTATACTATCATATCATCTGCAAATAGTGACACTTTGACCTCTTCCTTTCCGATTTGTATCCCCTTGATCTCCTTTAGTTGTCTTATTGCTCTGGCTAGGACTTCAAGTACAATGTTAAAGAGATATGGAGAGAGTGGGCAGCCTTGTCTTGTCCCTGATTTCAGTGGGATTGATTTAAGTTTCTCTCCATTGAGTTTGATGTTGGCTATAGGCTTGCTGTATATTGCCTTTACTATCTTTAGGTATGTGCCTTGTATCCCTGATCTCTCCAAGACTTTAAACATAAATGGGTGCTGGACTTTGTCAAATGCTTTTTCAGCATCTAAGGAGATGATCATGTGGTTTTTCTCCTTCATTTTGTTTATGTGGTGGATTACATTGATGGATTTCCGTATGTTGAACCACCCTTGCATTCCTGGGATGAAGCCTACTTGGTCATGGTGGATGATATCTTTGATGTGTTCTTGGATTCGGTTTGCAAGTATTTTATTGAGTATTTTTGCATCAATGTTCATAAGAGAGATAGGTCTGAAGTTCTCTTTTTTTGTTGGATCTTTGTGTGGTTTAGGTATCAAAGTGACTGTGGCTTCATAGAATGAGTTTGGTAGTGTTCCTTCTGATTCTATTTTATGGAATAGTTTGTGGAGAATTGGTGTTAGTACTTCTTTGAAGGTCTTGTAGAATTCTGCGCTGAAGCCATCTGGTCCAGGGCTTTTTTTGGAGGGGAGACTGTTAATGACTGCTTCTATTTCCTTGGGAGATATAGGACTATTCAGTCTTTCTACCTGATCTTGACTTAATTTTGGTAGATGGAATCTGTCAAGAAAGTTATCCATTTCATTTAGATTTTCAAATTTTGTGCCATATAGGCTTTTGTAGTATGACCTAATAATCGTTTGGATTTCCTCAGTGTCTGTAGTTATGTCCCCATTTTCCTTTCTGATTTTGCTGATTTGTATGGTTTCTCTCTGCTTTTTAGTTAGTTTGGCTAAGGGTTTGTCTATCTTGTTGATTTTCTCAAAGAACCAGCTTTTTGTTTCATTGATTCTTTGGATAATTTTATTTGTTTCTAATTGATTGATTTCTGCCCTTAGTTTGATTATTTCCAGCCGTCTGCTCCTCTTGGGTGTATCTGCTTCTTTTTTTTCTAGGTTTTTCAGTTGGGCCATTAAGTTGTTTGTATGTGATGTTACAGATTTCTTCTTGTAGGCACTTAGTGCTATAAATTTTCCTCTGAGCACTGCTTTCAATGTGTCCCATAAATTTGGGTATGTTGTGCCTTCATTTTCATTGAATTCTAGAAAGTCTTTAATTTCTTTCTTTATTTCTTCCTTGACCCAGCTGTCATTGAGTAGTAAGTTGTTCAGTTTCCATGTGCGTGTCGGCTTTTTGTTGTTTCTGTTGTTGTTGATGTCCAGCTTTAGTCCATGGTGGTCAGATAGTATACAAGGGATTATTTCAATCCTTTTGTATCTGTTGAGGCTTGCTTTGTGACCAACTATATGGTCTATTTTGGAGAAGGTTCCATGCGGTGCTGAAAAGAAGGTGTACTCTTTTGAGTTTGGGTGAAAAGATCTGTAGACATCTATTAGGTCCATTTGATTTAGGGATTCTGTGAGTGCTTTCATTTCCCTATTTGGTGTCTGTCTGGTTGATCTGTCCCTTGATGAGAGTGGGGTGTTGAAGTCTCCCACTATTAAGGTATTAGGATCAATGTATGATTTAAGCTTTAATATTGTTTCATTTACGAATGTAGGTGCTCTTGTATTTGGGGCATAGATATTCAAAATTGTGATGTCCTCTTGTTGGATTTTTCCTTTGATGAGAATATAGTGGCCGTCCTTATCTTTTTTGATTAACTTGGGTTGAAAGTCTATTTTATTAGATATTAGGATGGCTACTCCAGCTTGTTTTCTGGAACCATTTGCTTGAAAAACATTTTTCCAGCCCTTTACTCTGAGGTAGTGTTTATCTTTGTTGCATAGGTGTGTTTCTTGGATGCAACAGAATGTTGGGTCCTGTTTCCGTAACCATTCTGTTAGCCTGTGTCTTTTTTATTGGTGAGTTGAGTCCATTAATATTGATAGATAATATTGACCAATGCATGTTAGTTCCTTGTGTAATGGAGTCGATGATCTTACCTTGTTTCATTGCTTGTTTTCTTTTCATTTTTGTTGGGACATTATCTGTATGCCCTGTTTTCTTGGGTGAATTCGTTTTCGTTGGATTGGAGTTTTCCTTCTAGTATCTTCTGTAGGGTTGGTTTGCTGTATAGATATTGCGTAAATTTAGTTTTGTCATGGAATATTTTGTTTTCTCCATCTATGTTGATTGAAAGCTTTGCAGGGTATAGTAGTCTGGGTTGACATTTGTGATCTCTTAGAGTCTCCATGATGCTTGCCCAGGCCCTTCTGGCTTTCATAGTTTCTGATGAGAAGTCTGGTGTGATTCTGATAGGTCTACCTTCATATGTTACTTGGCCTTTTTCCCTTGCTGCTTTTAATATCTTTTCTTTGTTCTATAGATTTAGTGTTTTGACTATGATGTGACGTGATGTGTTTCTTTTCTGGTCTAGTCTATTTGGTGTTCTGTAGGCCTCTTGTATATTTATGGACATCTCTTTCTTTAAGTTGGGAAAATTTTCTTCTATGATTTTTTTGAAAATATTTTCTGGACCTTGGAGCCTGGAGTCTTCTTTTTCATCAATTCCTATTATTCTTAGATTTTGTCTTTTCATAGCATCCTTGATTTCTTGGATATTTTGTGATTGGAATTTTTCTGATTTTACTTTTTCTTTGAGAGAAGTATCAATTTCTGCAAGTGTGTCTTCAGCTCCAGAGATTCTCTCTTCCATCTCTTGTATTCTGTTGGTGATGCTTACTTTTGTGGTTCCTGATCTTTTCTCCAAGTTCTCCAGCTCAAGAGTTTTCTCACTTTGTGTTTTCTTTATTGATTCTAATTCTGTTTTCATGCCTTGCACCATTTCTTTTATGTGTTTGAATTTGGATTCCTGTCTCTCTACGATGGACTCTATTTCTTTGTTCATTTCCTTTTTGTATGCCACTAATTTCTTCTCTACTTGTGCCTCTATTTGTTTGGCTATGTTTGCCTGTGTTTCTTTAAGGGTTTTGTCTATTTCTTCTTTCTTTACCTCCAATTGACTGGCCATCTCTTTGAAAGATTTGTTCATTTCCTCCTTATGAGCCTCAAATAATTGAGCAAGCATGGCTTTAAGGTCATTTTCCTGTGCTTCTGATGAATTGGAATATCCATCGATTTTGGGGTTTGCTGGTGAAGTCATGATGTCCTGATTTATGTTGGAAATGTTCTTTCGCCTACCCCTGGCCATTGGCTTATCTGAGACCTTCCCTGTTTGTTTTTGGATTCAGCCGATCAGAATGGTACTGTCTCTCTCTCGAGTCTGGAGAATTCTTCAGGAAGTTGAGAGAGGTCCCGTGTCCTTAGCGTATGCTGAGGACTAGCTGTACAGGCAGGACACTTGGTAGAGATGGGCGTATCTGGGCTGTCTGCTCTCTGGTTTGGCCCTGCTTCTTTGATGTGCTCCGCCAGTTCCGTGCTGCTGTCACTGCCAGGTTATGAGGTCTTGCTGCAGCTGGAGATTTCAGGGTGGTCACGTCAGTGGGAATCGGGGTAACCCGCCTTTCTGTTCTCTGGTTTGGCCCTGGTTAGTCTTAAACTGGAGGGCTGATGTGCCCCGCCAGCTCAGTGCTGCTCCGCCGCCAGGTTAGAAAGTCCCGCTGTAACTGGAGACTGGGTTGCTAGTCCAGATGCTTTCTGGGAAGTCCTGGGGTCTCTTTACTGTGCTCTCCAAGCTTCGGAGGCCCAGCGCCTGGTGTGTCTAGCTTGTATGGCGTTTCTGTCTGGTTTTGGTGAGTATATAGCGTATTCTCTGTCACTGTGGTATTGGGCGGGCCGTACCGTCAGTGATAGCGATCCTGCGGAGCTAGTATGGCGTCTAGCAGACTCGGGCCCTGGGAGGATGGTGCAGCTGCCGCGCGTGAATCTGGGGCTCCGAGACACAGTACTGCTGGCCTTTGCCGATAAAGGACTTGGGGCTCAGCCTCAGTGGCTGCAGGCCCCAGGCAGTTAGGTCTGCGCTGAGAAAGGCGAGTCCGCTGTGCCGAGGAGGAGGGAGGTCTGGGGGAGGGGAGTGCCGAGAGATCAAAGGATCGTTTCTCACCTTCCCCAAACAAGTCCCTGGGTGACCCGAGACCAAGGTTTTCACCTCCTGCGATGTTCCCTGTTGTTTAGAAAGTCTCTCCGTTGTTTCCCTGGCTTCAGAAGTTCTTCCACTCATCAACTCAGAACTTTTTCTCTTCCACAGCTTGGAAACTGTGTGTGCTAGTCGCCATCTTGGCTCCGCCCCCCCCAACTTTTATTCTAAAGAAATAAAATATATATAAATACAAATGATATTTTATAATATTTAAGATTGGAGCATGAAGTATGAAGCTTGCTTTCTCCACATGTAGCTCTTTCGATATCAGTGATCACTCTGATGAAATGACACTCCAGTATTGAGCCATTAGTCTACAGAATCTGCTGGGATACATTAAACCTTAAAAACAAATGAACAACCAGCCAACCAACAACAACCAACAAAACACGATAAGGATAAAGAGACATTTCGGAGGTTAAAATTGATTACTCACTCATATAGACATTAATATAGATAAACCTACTAAAATCTGTACACTTGAAGAAACTAATCAAGAGGGAGGACTCTTGCTAAAGTGCTTAATCCCTATCCAGAAAGGCAAAGAGGATGGACATCAGAAGAAGGAGAAAAGAGGGAACAAGTCAGGAGCCTGACACAGAGGACCTCTGAAAGGCTCTGCCCTGCAGACTATCAATGAAGATACTGAGACTTATGAGCAACCTTTGGGCAGAGTGCAGGAAATCCTAGGAAAGAAGTGGGAAACAGTAATATGGAGAGGACAGGAACTCCAAAAGGAGAGCAACAGAACCAAAAAATCTGAGCACAGGGGTCTTTCCTGAGACTGATACTCCAACCAAGGACCATGCATGGAGATAACCTAGGACCCCTGCACAGATGTAGACCATGGCAGTTCAGGGTCCAAGTGGGTTCCATAGTAATAGAAATAGGGACTGTATCTGACATGAACTGATGGGCCTTCTCTTTAATCACCTCCCCCTGAGGAGGGAGCAGCCTTACCAGGCCACAGAAGAAGACAATGCAGCCACTCCTGATGAGACCTAATTGACTAGGATCAGAAGGAAGAAAAAGAAGACCTTTGGAGAGGGGCATGCACACAGAGGGGGGAGGAATGGGAGGATTGGGACAGGAGGAGGGAGAGAACCACAGGGGGGATACAAAGTGAATAAAGTGTAATTAATAAAAAAAATGAAAAAAAGATTGATTACTGTTCCTCCAGAGGACTCAAGTTTTGTTCCCAGTACTGATGTCAGGCAGCTTACAACAGTATGCAGCTCCATTTACAGAAGATCAGACATCTTCCGGCCTGCATACATACATGTTAACATATACACATATGCAAATGGTGCACATTTACACAGGCTCACTCACATACATACATATAAAAATAAATATTTTTAATAAAAACAAAAAAGAAAGCAGCTCACTATCTTTTCACCAACCTAAATAATTTCAGCAAACCAAAATACAAAATCTTATTCATTTATATAATAATGCATAAAATCCTATACATTTCTATTTTATACATTAAACAAACCCATAAATGCAATTCTACTTTGGAGATTAGGTATATTCAAGTTGATTGAGGTACATACACTGAAATAGTAACTCAGTAGCTGTGTCTTATCCCTGTCAAGTTGTTTAGTCGCTCCTTTCAAGATGCATGATTTCAGGGCTAATGTAAAGATGGCAAAACAAAATTTCTTAGCTCCAACTAGTAAGTCATTTATTTTCAAACATAGAAGATTCAAGAAGGTTGCTTTCATAGGTTTCTGAAATTGCATACTATAAAGGCTCATGCTTGTCAGATGATCTATTTCTATAGAAATGCTGAAGAAAGAAAAAAAAATAAGGCTTTTATAAGAAGTCCCTATCACAAAGAAAAGGTAAATGGAAACAGAATGTGTAGTGAAAGAAATGTACGTGTCAAGTTGTCAACACAAGAGGCTCTTATAGTATTAAAAATGTGTCTGCAAAAAAAAAAAGTATGTCTGCAATTCAGTCAGCTCATACACACACACACACACACGCACACACACACATACACATGTGTGTGTGAAAGAGAGAATCCGATCCCACTTATAAACCCTCAAAAGAGGAAAAAAGAGACACCATGAAAGGAGAGAATGAAGAGGGAATGTGTTGGTGGTGTCTGAGGAAATGGGAGGATAAGGTGGGAGTGAATATGATCAAAATGCATTGTTTATATGTATAAAATTATCAAAATTACATAAAAACAACATTAAAATTTGCATGGGTCAGAAGAAATTAAAATATCTGTTCATAAAATATTTCAAACTGCTTTTTCTAAAATATGGAACTTCCTGTTCTTTACTTCCATTTCTTCCATTGTGAGCCCCACTCAGTGTGATGGCTACTGCTAACTATGAACTTAACAGCATCTGGGACTCCTGGAAGTTCTGTCTCTTGGCTATGCCTGCAGGAGACAATCTTGACTGTATTGATTGAATTGGAAAGAGCACTTAGTGTGGGTGGTATTATTCTTTGAAGGGAATCACACACTGCTTGGAGGAAGAGAGCTGAATAGCAGCAGCGGTACATCACTCTTTGCTTCTTGATTATAGATACAATGTGACTAGCTTTTTCAAACTCACTATATTATAGTGGTTGCCTTGATATGCTAGCCACTCTGGTATTTACCTCAATGAGCTACAGTAAATCTTTTCTCTTTCAATTTGTTTATTCAATGGTATTTTTATCACAACAAAAGGGAAAGAAACTAAAACACCTGGTAACTCATCTGTAATATACAAAGCTCACACAGCTTTGAAGTGGGTTCTGATTTCCAAGACTGGGTCAGAAAAGAATTTTTGTTTGAGGTCAAGAAGACAGACTTTCTTATTTGTTATTGGACTTTTTCTCTAGGTTAATTGAACTGCCATATTGTGGAGCCACTACAATTGACTTCTACAAAGGTCTTGTGGTGAAGACTAAAGACCTCTTTTATAAAAAACTGGGTCAGCCTTAAAAAGGCTAAAAGAAGCAGCTCCTCCAACTGTAAGCAGGGCTTCAGATATCCTCAGCCATTTGTTTACCATTACCTAATGAGAAAACCTGAACCAGAAACATCCTATTCATCCGTACTTGAACTCTTAAGACATAGGACCCAGAACATGCATTCTTGTTTTAAGCCACTAAATTTTGGGGTTATTAAAGGAATGGGTAACTAATGTGATACTTAGGTGGAAAGTGGTGCACAATAATTAAAAGTACAATTGTGTTTTGGGTGATTTACATAATATTGCTCTTTTGTAGAATTAATTCCAGCCATTTCATCAGTTCAAACAATTACAAATGCACACTGCAGTTGAATCTGCTGTTTTCCTGGTCTCATTTTCTCTAAGTTATACAGCAGTCTAGTCAAGATTTACTGACACACCGTCCTGAAACAAACAGCTGGAAACAAATTACTGGAGGATTATCTTTTGGGCTAGACATGTAAGAGAAAATTAATAGCAAATGATCATTCTTTCTTTCAAAAGATATTTGGATTTTGGCCTCTGAACAAACATTTGACTAAATGAATAATGCTTCAAATATCTTTCACAACATTAATTACAGAAAACTATTTTCTTCAATCCTTAGACATTCTGGGTGGAAATTCTATGATGTAAATTGTTTGTGTTAAAAATATATACACCACGGGGTCTCTCCTCATTTAATCTCCCAGTGGTGTTTCCTTGGACACAGATAACACAACAATCAGGTTTCTTATAATTCGCTATCTGTTGTTGGCACAGCACCAGCCCTTTCTACATTTCTCATGATGGCATGTCAAGCTGGTAAGTGAGAATTTATTTCTGTTTCTGTTCTTCCTGGCACTCTCAGGTGTGCTTGAAGAAATGCAGAGATTCACAAAGAGCCTTTACACACTTGTCCACAACAGGATCTTGCTGGCCTTTCTCTGGTGCAGCTCTTGTAAAGGACAGATTTGAAGCAGGAGCTACAAAAATTAAGCAGTACACAGCACCTACCCCCACATTCAAGTAAATTTTGCAATTACTCCAACCAATATGTGTTAGAAGCTAAGCACACATCTTTAATTTAGTAACACAATTATTATAATATGAGGGATGGACGGTGATGGTAAAATGTGCTACTTTGTTTTTTCTGTTACTACATGTAAGAAAGGCTTGATTAACAGCAAACTAGAAGGCACAAAACACATTACACTTTGTACAGCAAGATAGACATGTAATAACCTCTCTGCAAGCATTTGTGTGAACTTTGCAACTGTCAGATGATAAGGTTATATTTGATGTTTATTTTTGTTTCTGCTATTTAGGTCAATTTACCCTTAATACAAAATCCATATTCTACAAATTTTATCTTTCCTATACAGTAAACCCATCTGTCATACTTAACAGAACTAGTGTACATACAGAGTGGTCAGTACACACAAGTGTAGTCAGAAAGCTAACTGTTGTTTTCCTTGTCTTCTTAGTTCAGACTTCTCATATCCACTATAGAGAAGTATGAAAACCTGCTTTCCCCAGTAGTAAATATGGAAAGTGTGAGCTTCTTCTAAAATTAATAAAAATAACATGGCTTAGTTGTGCTTAGAAAACAGAATGCTACATTAAAGAAACACAAATTCTAGGCAGTACCTCAAATCTAATAGACTGAAGCTGCAAATTCATCATTTTAAAGAACCAGTGTACAACCCAGTAGGAGAGTCACCAGTACACTGTGCCAAGCAATGCTATATTAAAGCTACTAATTGGCACTGGCTTTATGGAAGTATAACTTACCATTTAATATATAAAATCCCTTGTACAAAACAATCAGTATACTTTTGAAAATGTGAGTAATTTTTTGTAAAAAGTAATTACAGTGCAGGAAGCTTTAATATTGTCAATACTGTTATTCTTGTATTTAGTTCCATAAGCAAAATAATTAAAATACTGCAAGACACACTGAAATTCCGGCCTTCTCCACAGAACACAGCTGTACTCCTGGCAGAAGCTGTCTTCATGTTTCTAAGGAATTTGAAAACATAGTTGCAATAAACTGTTCTGTCAAGCAAACTGAAAACAAGAGCCAACATCATGCTCTTAGCATTGAGATCTGAAGCCACATGCCAGGGAAAAGCTGTGAGTTTTTAAAGTACATGTGGGACAAAACCCACAGCTATTTGGCCAACAAACATATGAGGCATTTGTGCATGTATGTCTTTGGAATAAAATAAATTGTTGAAATCAGAAAGTAATTTGAAATTAATTGTTTCCCACCACTAAGAAATTAATGGGGGCTGGAGAGATGGCTCAGAGATTAAGAGCATTGGCTGCTCTTCCAAAGGTCCTGAGTTTAATTTCCAGCAACCCCGTGGTGGCTCAAAACCATCTAAAATGAGATATGGTGCCCTCTCCTGGTATGCAGGCAGAACACTGTGTATGTAATAAATAAATAAAATAAATCTTTAAAAAAATTATTGGCCAAATAGCTGGGAAAAATGTTTCCATCACAAATAGGAAACTGTTAGCCTGGTGTTAATGAAGTAAAACACAGGACAATGTCATGAACCTACTTACTGGTCGTGAGAGCCCACAAAGGCAGTTCCAGAGTGGCTATCAGGAAAATCTATTTGCAAAGTCTTGCCTTTGGATGTACAATTATGCTTTAAGCAAGACTTATTGAATGCAACATTACCAAGAGAGTGGTGAAGTTTCTGTGGCATGTGGGAGTGGCAGTGTATGCCAGAATGGGTTTCACAATTCAGTTTCCTTAAGACAGGAATGAGTACGAATTATGGAACCCAGAGTCAAGAGACATGGACTTCAGTTTTGGCCCATGTACCACTTAACAGAGTATCTGGGGCAAGTTAAGTGTTGTCTTGAGAATGCTCACAGAAACAAGAATATGGGAAGTCCTTCCCCAGGTGTTGCTTGTGAGAGTTGAATGAGATAACTTTTGCATAACTGCATAATATCTAGCACTTAGTGTGATATGGGTTATTTTAATGTAATACATTATTTAATGTAATAATTTTTAAATAATGTTATAATTATCTAATGTAATAATGTAAAAATAATTTAATGTAATGGAAGTGCAAAAATATTGCTTAAGATACATTCTAGATCAGGTTACTATTGGAGATGGTCAATGTGTAAAAATGACCAGAAAGGTACATTATTTTGTATCAGAAAGATATGTCAGATTACTGAGACAAAGACTAGTATGTGAGAATGATCAGGAAGGCTCTATGGTATAGTAAAGAGAGATGGCTAAGAACTTCTCTTATTCATCCTATAGGCAAAACACGAAAGTTCACTACAGCCAAGCCCCAGTAGAGTTAACAGCAAATAGGACAGAACAAAATGTAAACTGACAGTAGCCAGAGGAGGCAAAAGAAACATTTGCTATGAGTAAGAAGAAAATTAGGCTGAAATTATCTCATCATCCATGGTTATCTTAACTGACTTAGCTCCTGCTAGTATGTAAGTCTCTTTAGAGTTCTTCCCCACCTCGTGAATCTATACACAACCCTGTTACTCTGCAGAATTACTAGATGAGAAGGTTAAGGCTGAGATAACATAATAAAACTTTTTCCAGCTTGTATAGACACATAAGGAATGCTAAAGCCATTTCCACCCATTTAACTTTTTTCTTTTTGAGTTTTTTTCATTGTTCTAGCTCCTTTCTATCCTAAACATTATCAATATGGATTTTTTAGAAATTCATTATCAATATGAATTTAAAAATCTACTGTTTCACTTCAACCAGGAATTCAGGGAAGACTTTACCACTTATTTCAACAGATGCATACAGTAACTTAGTATTCATCTATCTCTCTGGCCCCCAGTCTTTTTTGAGAAAAGCCTGTTTTTCTCATAGCAAAAGTTTATTGGGATTTGGAAAGTTTTTCCAACTAGTTCAAACAAAGTCTATCATGTGTTTTAACCTGTGCACATACCATTATATTATAATTTAGTAATCTGTGCATAAACTATAGCTATAAACTATATATTTATATAAAATATATAAATATTAAACTATATAGTAATGGAAATACTGTCTATAATTTTTTTTCTCTAAAACTTACTAGATTTATAAAAAAAAAAGAAAGGCTTTCTTTACAAAATCAAAATAAATGTTTGGTAACATACAATAGACAAGCCTTAAAATTTATAGTGAAGGAAAAAGAAAAACATGGTATGTAGAAATTGAAACAAAAGTAGCAGAGAGGTGAACAATAAGCAGGCTACAAAAATTTAAAGCTATCCCAGGCTGCCATCAAGGCTCCAGGTCTCATGAGTTATAAAGGTTGTAAAGTCGTAAATTTGACCTAGTGGGTTTTTTAAAATAAATTTTTATTTTTTAATATTAGTTACAGTTTATTCAATTTGTAGCCCAGCTGTAGCCTGCTCCCTCCTTCCTTCCCAATACCACCCTCCCTTCCTCATCTCCTCCCTGCCACTTTCCAAGTCCACTGATAGGGGAGGTCCTCCTCCCTTTCCATCTGACCCTAGCTTATCAGGTATCTTCAGGACTGGCTGCAATCCCTTTATCTGTGGTCTAGCAAGGCTGCTCCTCCCTTGGGAGATGGGGGAGGTCAAAGAGCCAGCCACTGAGTTCATGTCAGAAATAATCCCTGTTCCCCTTACTAGGATACCCACTTGGATACTGAGCTGCATGGATTACATCTGAGCAGAGGTTCTAGGTTACATCCATACATGGTCCTTGGTTGGAGAAACAATCTCATAAAAAACCTCTGTGCCCAGATATATTTGGACCTTATGGAGTTCCTGTACCCTCCAGGCCATACTAAATCCCTCTTCTTTCATATGATTCCCCGCACTCTGCCGAAGGTTTGGTTATGAGTGTAAGCATCTGCTTTGATACACTGTTAGGTAGAGTCTTTCAGAGGCCCTCTGTGGTTGACTTCTGTCCTGTTACTTGTTTTCTCCTACTCCTACTTCCAATTTTCACTCCCTTTATCTTTCTAAGTGAGAATTGATCATCTTACCCTGGGTCTTCTTTCTTGTTTATCTTCTTTAGGTGCACAGATTTTAGTATGTTTATCCTATATTACATGCTTAATATTCACTTATAGTGAGTATATACCATGTGTGTCTTTCTGCTTCTGGGATACCTCACTCAATATGATCTCTTCTAGATCCCACCATCTACCTGCAAATTTCATGATATCCTTGTTTTTAATTGCTGAGTAGTATTTCATTGTGTAAATGTACCACGATTTCTGTATCCATTCCTCTGTTGAGGGGCATCTGGGTTGTTTCCAGGTTCTGGCTATTACAAATAAAGCTACTACAAACATGGTTGAGCAAATGTCCTTGTTGTGTGCTTGAGCATCTTTTGGGTATAGGCCTAGGAGTAGAATACCTGGGTCTTGAGGAAGCACTATTCCTAACTGTCTGAGAAGGCACCAGATTGATTTCCAAAGTTGTTGTACAAGTTTACATTCCCACCAGCAATGGAGGAGGGTTCCCCTTTCTCCACATCCTCTCCAGCATGTGTTGTCACTTGAGTTTTTGATCTTATTCATTCTGATGAATGTAAGGTGAAATCTCAGGGTCATTTGTATTTGCATCTCTCTGATGGCTAAGGACATTGAACATCTCGTTAAGTGTTTCTCTGCCATTTTATATTCCTCTACAAAGAATTCTCTGTTTAATTCTGTGCCCCATTGTTTAACTGGATTGCTTCATATATTGCTTTTTAACTTCTTTAATTCTTTATACATTCTGGATATCAGCCCTCTGTCAAATATAGGGTTGGTGAAGATTCTTTCCCAGTCTTTAGACTGTCTTTTTGTTCTGATGACAGTGTCTTTTGCTTTACAGAAGCTTTTCAGTTTCATGAGGTCCCATTTATTTGTTGTTGATTGTAGAGACTGTGCTGTTGGTGTTATGCTCAGGAAGTTGTCTACCATACCAATTAGTTCAAGGCTTTTCCCCACTTTTTTTCTAACCGATTTAGTGTATCTGGTTTATGTTGAGGTCTTTGATCCACTTGGACTCTAGTTTTGTGCAGGGTAATAAATGTGGATCTATTTTCATTTTTCTGCATGTAGGCATCCAGTTGGACCAGAACCATTTGTTGAAGATATTGTCCTTTTTCCATTGAAAGATTTTGGATTCTTTGTCAAAAATCAAGTATTCATAGGTGTGTGGGTTTATTTCTGGGTCTTCTATTCGGTTCCATCGATCCTCTTTTCTATTTCTATGCCAATACCATGCAGTTTTTATTACTATTGCTCTGTAGTACAACTTGAGATCAGGGATGATCTGTTGTTGTACAGGATTATTTTGGAAATTCTGAGGTTTTGTTTCTCCATATGAAGTTGAGAATTTTTCTTTCAAGGTCTATAAAGAATTTTGTTGGTATTTTGATGGGAATTGCACAGAATCTGTAGATTGTTTTGGGCAGCATGGCCATTTTCACTATGTTAATCCTTCCGATTCATGAGCACGGGTGATCTTTCCATCTTCTGATAGCTTCTTCAATTTCTTTCTTCAGAGATTTGAAGTTTTTTTTTTTTTTTTTTTTTTCAAAAATGACTTTCACTTGCTTGGTTTGACTTAATGTTAATTTCAGTTTACTTTTAAAATCTTCATTTGGTAACTATTTTGAAAATGTTGACTGTTAATACAGTTAAACAGAACAAACCACGGTAAAAGGAACAATCAAAGAAACTGCAATGCCATCCACTTGTTTCCTCCCATTTTTCATCCTTTACCCTTGGTAACCCTCATTTGCACATTACCTCAGTTTATCTTACCTTGATTTATTTGCAAATATTAAAAAAGAAACTTACATCTTGCTTTTCCTTTCCATTCATTTCCTGATAACCTGAATGTTGTTCTATAGAGTTTATGAGATCTTATTCATGTTTTTCTACATCTAAATATTAGGTTTTTGCAAGTCTTTCCTAGATTATTTAAATCAGATTTTTATGAATATTTATTTAGGTAGAAGATAAAGTTTGGACCTTATAAATAACTTTGCATAAATAATGCATTTATTTGTAGAGATGTACCCTCTGGGTATAGACCTATAAAATGTACTTAATGCTGACTCAGTGGAAAATTATTACCTGGTTTTCAAAACATTTGGTAACCTCTCCCCAGAGGGACTGTGCATCCCTGTCAACATTATGTTGCAGATTCATCAGTATAGAACATGGCCTATACACATGGTTGCCAATTTATAGGTGAGAAATGCTGGTCAAAGTAGCTGTAACTTGCAGTTAAAGAATCAAGTCAACAATTTTTACTGTGTAAAGAATTATTTGCATATGACCTTTATGAACTGCCCACATATATAAAATAAAATATTTATAAGATATGTAAAGTTAATTACTTCTAACTTATTTTCTTTTGCTTTATTTTTTAGTGAAAGTAAATTTAAAATAACAGTTGTAACTAAATTGACCAATATTTTGTCATTTATGAAGTTTTAATCTTTGTGGTAATATTTGTGTGTGTATGTGTTTGTATATGTGTGTATATGCATGCATGATGTGTTTGTTGGTGTATTTTTGGGTGTGCACAATCATTTATGTATACGTGCATGCCAGAGGTCAATATCAGCTGTCTTTTTCAAATACCGTGCTGTCTAGTTTTGTGACAACTTGGCATAAGATGAAGTTATTTGGGAAGAGAGAATGTCACACCACTAGCTTGTGGGCAAGCCTGTTGCACATATTCTTAATTAGTAGTTAGTGAGTCCTCACCCCATTTTGGGTGTAGCCATCCCTAAGCAGAAGGTCCTGGAATGTATAAGAAACCATGGTAAATCAGCCATGATAAGCAAGCTAGTAAGCAGTGCTCCCCAGTGTTCTCTGCATCAACTCCTGCCTTCCTTCCCTGACTTCATTTAATGATGAACTTTAGTGTTGAAATGTAAGCAAAACACACCTTTTCCTTCCCAAGTTGTTTTTTGTCATGCTGTTTCACCACACTCTGTAACAAGTGTCTTTCTCAAATTTCTTGATGTAGGGTCTCCCACTGAACCTGAAGCTTGTTAATTTGCTAAACTAGCCTGTAAGCACTAGGGAATCCTTTCCCATTTTACAAGTGTTGAAATCACAGGTCTGTGACATTATGCCAAGCTTTTTACATGGGTGCTGAGGATCCCAACTCAGGCTCTCATACTCACTAGACCATCTCCTCAGACCCTTATGTCAATAGCTTTAAAAGTAATCATTAGGTTGGCCCATCATGTGTAGTAAAAATTCTCAGTTTATTTCAATGAGTTTTACAGCCAAGACTGATCATAAAATTCATAATCCAATATAATGTAAAACATGATGGAAAAAGAGTGTATCCTTGGCTGCAAATAAAAGTAGGAGAGAACTTTCTCTTTGAGATTTGATTTGAAAAAGAAAACAACTCCAAGAACACAGGAAAAAACTCAGTGGAGAGAAAGGATCGGTTTCCAGACCATGATTTCACTCACAATTCAGTCAAGTGGAAAACATGTCGATACACAATTGAAAACATCATGTCTGAAAAGACATTCAAACACACTTCAAATAAGTAAAACAAAAACTGGAAAATTCTTAAAGCAAAGCCGTTATAAAAACACCATTATAAAATTACATCATTGGGTATTTGGTTAAATCAGTGTATATAAGGAAAAGAAATTTAAATTTTATATCATAAATGACTGACATCTCTAACACAGAAAGACATTGTAAAATCACAGAATGAATAAAAATAAATGGGATCAAAGGGAAAATCAAAACAATAGGAATTAATAAGAGAAATACCAAGCCATCATAGAATTTCTTCTACTGTATGATATGGAAGGAAATTCTCATTCATAGAGAACAGAAGTCAGGAACAAAATCAAGATATTAAGATATAAGCATATGACAGAGAAATGAGATGGGAAAATAGAATTTAAAAGCACTGATGTGGTAAGGAGAAAAAGTAAAAGCAAAGAGAGAAATATGCATAGGTCTCTTTCTGAAGGCTATCAGTTCTTCAGTTAGGTCATTCATAGAGGATATGTATTTGCCTCAGGAATTTGGTAAGAGGCAGATGGATTACAGTGGTTTTTAAGACCATCAGGTTTCAGTTGATATCTGGGGTTCTTAAGCAGGATAGCTGTGAGGCACAGAACAATGGTTCAGGAGGGTTTATATACCAGGTGGTTTCTAAGTCCTCTCATCAGCCCTTTTTACAGCATGGAGAAGATTTGGAAATGAAGTAGCTTTTGTGTAGAGCAAAATTTTTATCCACTAATAAAAATCTGTTCTCTACTAGGGTAGAAATATCATCTCTAGAACTAATCATTTAAAGTCAACACCATCTCACTGCTAAATTAACTCTTGAATTATTTTAAACTCAAAGGATAGCTGTGTCATTTCCACTTAAATTAATTAAGTAATTATTTTTAATATATTTTAATTTATATATTCACTTTATATCCCAATTGTAGCTCTTTCCCTACTATCCTCCTGGTACTATCCACCTACCCTCCCTGTCTTTTTCTCCTCAGTAAAGTAGAACACTCTCCCACAACCAAACCACTCCATCACATCAAATTGCAACAGGACTGAGATATCCTCATCTGGGCAAGGCTGCCTTTTTAAGGGGAAGTGATCAAACAGCAGACTACAGAGTCCATGTCAAAGCCAGCAGTTTTTCAACTTACTAGGGAACCCACATGAAGATCAAGCTGCCCATTGGTTACTTATGTATAGGGGACTGAGGTCCAGCTTGCTCTTTGGTTGGTGCTTTCATCTCTGTAAGCCCCGATGAGCTTGGTTAGTTGACTCTGTTGGTCTTCTTGTGGTGTTCTTATTCTCTTCAGTTCCTTCTTTTTCCCCTGCCTCCACACTTTCCATAAGGATCCCACAGCTCTACCTAATGCTTGGCTGTGAGTCTCAGGATCTGATTCTATCAACTGTTATGTGGGGCCTCTCAGAGGAGGACTATGGTATGCTATAGCAGAGTTATGTTTACAGAGTCACTAATTATGTCAGGGGTTGGCTTAAGACTGACATTGCATCATCCAGTTTAGAAACTGGGGGTCCAAGAGGATGTTCCTGAGAGAAGGAAGAAGATAATCCACAGTCCAAGACCAACTGTTAGACTCCTATGAATACTATTTCAAGAGATCATAATGGAAGCATGATTCACTCACTGAATGATACATCAACATATATCAAGATGCATAGTATTTCTGCAACTTTTGTAAATGAGTTATCCTTAAGTTATACCCAGCAGCACAATAATTTTTTTTCAGTTTGATTTATTTTAAGCACATAATTGCAGTAGTTTAAGAGAAAAGCCCACTGGCTTTATTTCTTCTGAAAAACAGTTTATGTTTACAAAATTACATTCTCTTAAGATAGTTTAGTGAAAATAAATGTAGGGTAGATAATTATTTAAAGTATCCAAAATATTTGAATTGTTCTTGAATTTTGTTCTGAGAAAAGAAAGCCATGTCTATGTCTTAGAATTTAATTACTGATTTATAATATGCATGTCATTAAAATAATATAATTGCCATCAGTGAACATAATACTGGGTTATCTATCACTTGTCTGACTTTGTTTATTTTTCCTTATGAGCTGGACAGATCCAAGAGAAAATAACTTCCCAATAAAAAGACACAGGTCAACAGAATGGATACAAAACAGGATACATCATTCTGCTGCATATAAGAAACATACCTCAGCAATAAAGATAGATATTTACCTCAGAGTAAAGGGATGGAAAAAAGTTTTCCAAGCAAACAGTCCCAAGAAGCTATTAGAGTAGCCATTCTTGTATCTAATAAATTAGACTTTCAACCAAAATTAATCAAAACAGATAGAGAAGGAAACTTTATACTCATCAAAGGAAAATCCACCAAGACAACATCTCAATTCTGAACATCTATGCCCAAAATGCAAGGGCTCCAATATTCATAAAAGAAACATTACTAGAGCTTAAATCACACATTGAACAGAACATATTAATCATGTAAGACATCAACACTCTACTCTCTCCAATGGATCATCAAATGGTTAAATAAAGAAACTAACTGATGTAAAATCAAAGGAACCTAACAAATATGTAGAGAACATTTCACCCAAACACAATAGCATATACCTTCTTCTCAGCACCTCAAGGAACCTTCTCAAAAACTGACCATACACTTGGTCACAAGGCAAAATTCAACAGATATAAGACTGAAATAGGAGATTCCAATATGGCAAACACCAGTGTATATCTTATCTAACGGGCAGAAGATCAGAGCCTATGAAACTGGTGAGTAAACAGGTGGTTGGATCCAAAACACCAACTTTGGAGTTTCCCAGCCTGGAGGTTACACTCCGGAAATTAGGGATGATCAGAACCAGGCCCTCTGTGGTCATCTCCTGGATTTAGGAGTCACGAACTGTGAACCCCCTTCTCTTTTGGCATAATCAACAAAGCACAGGACCACAGGTGCAAGGACCTTCTGCTCCAGCAGCCAGACATTGGATTCCACCCCCCACCCCCTACTACCCTTATGGCAGCATCTGGATTCCTGGAACAGCATCTCAACCTCCAAAACACAGCTCTACTGGTCCTCTTGTGAAGACAAGATGGACAATAAAATCATACAGATCACAGATCCAAGATGATAGAGCCCAGACAAATCTGAGTCCAAGGAACACAGTGTCTATTAGCCTGAAAGCTGCAGCTCAGTTGTCACCTAAGGCATCTGATCCCCCATGGCTGCTACCTGAACCAGACACCCCCCACCCATCTGCCACCTGAGGGGCCCACACCCAAACTTCAAGACACCTGTGTCTGTGCCCTGCCTTCTGAAACACACCCCCCAAATAACATATAAAGGTATACCTATGAGAATCACATCTCATTCATCAGATACTATGAAATTCAGAAGGGTCTGGGCAGATATCATGTAGGCATTAAGAAACCACAGATGCCAAACCAGACTACTATACACAGCAAACCTTTCAATCAATCTACAATGAGAAAACAAGGTATTCCATTGCAAAACCAAATTTAAACAATGTTTATCCACCATCTCAGCCCTACAGAAGATACTAGAAGGAAAACTTCAACCTAATAACGTCAATTATTTTCCAAAAAACACTAGATACAGATTACTTAACCACAGCAAAACAAAACAAAAAAGCATACAAACACACTATCACCACCAACTCCATAATAAAAGGAACTAACAATCATTGGCCCACTAATATCTATCAACATCAGTGGACTCAACTCTCCAATAAAAAGACAAAGGCCAACAGAATGGCTGCAGAAATATGATCCAATAGTCTCCTTCATTCAAGAAACACACTTCAACAACAATGATAAGGCTGGAAAAAGGTTTACCAATCAAATGGACCCAAAAGGCAAGCTGGAGTAGCCATTGCATTATCTAATAAAATAGACTTTCAACTAAAATTAATCAAAACAGATGGTGAAGGCCACTTCATTCTTATTAAAGGAAAAATCCAAGAGGACATCACAATACTGAATATTTATGCTCCCAATACAAGGGCACCTCCATTCATAAAAGAAATATTAATGTTAAAACCACACATTGATCCCAACGCATTAATAGTAGGAGACTTCAACACTCCACTCTCACCAATGATAGATCATTGATACAGAAGCTAAATAAAGAAATAATGAAGCTAACAGAGGTCATGAATCAACTGGATCTAATAGATGTCTACAGAACTTTTTACCCAAACATAAAAGAAGTTTTTCTCAGTACCACATGGAACTTTCTCCAAAAATGACCAAGTAGCCTGTCACAAAGCAAATTTCAACTGATACATAAAAACTGAATTAACACAATGTTTTTGTTTTTTTTTTTTATCAGATCACCATGGATTAAAGATAGACCTCAACAATGACGGAAACAACAAAAAGCCTACAGACTCCAAAAACTGAACAAATCTCTGCTCAATGATGACTATGTGAAGGAAGAAATAAATAAATTCAAAACTTCCTAGAATTCAATGAAAATGAGGGCATGACTTACCCAAATTTATGTGACATCATGAAAGTAGTGCTAAGAGGAAAGTTCACAGCACTAAGTGCATTTGTAAGTAATTGGAGAGCTTCCATATTAGCAACTTAACAAATCACCTGAAAGCTTTAGAAAAAAAAAAGCTACACAACAAAGAGGAGTAGATAGCAGGAAATAATCAAATAGAGACTGAAATCACTAAATTAGAAAGAAAGAAAACAATACAAAAAATCAACAAAACCAAGAGTTGGTTCTTTGAGAAAATCGACAAGATAGAAAAAGCCCTAGCCAAACTAACTAAAAGACACAGAGACAGTACCCAAATTAACAAAATCAAAAATAAAATGTGGATATAACAGCAGACATTGAGAAAATCCAAGAATCATTTGGTCTTACTGCAAAAGCCTGTATTCCAAAAACAATTGGAAAACTTAAGGAAGTGGAAGATTTTCTGGCTAAAGTTCACTTGCAAAAATTAGATCAAGAGCTGTAAACAGTTTAAACTGCCTTATAGCCCCTAAGGAAATAGAAGCAGCCATGAAAAGTCTCCCAGCCCAAAAAAGCCCAGGGCCAGATGCTTTTAGCACAGAAATCTACAAAACTTTCAAAGAAGAACTAACACCAATACTCCTCAAACTATTCCAAAAATGGAAACAGAAGAAAAACTACCAAACTCATTCTATAAAGCCACAGTCACCCTGATACCTAAACCACAAAAGACTCAACAAAGAAAGACAATTTTAGATGAATATCCTTTATGAATACTGATGTAAATATACTCAATAAGATATTAGCAAACTGAATTCAAGAACCCATCAAATATGTCATATACAATGATCAAGAAGCCTTCATCCCAGGGATGCTGTGATGGTTCAACATATGAAAATCCATCAATGTAATCCAACATATAAACAAACTCAAAGAAAAAAAATCACATGATCGCATTAGATTCAGGAAAAAAACAAAACAAACAAAAAACAAAACAAAACAAACAAAAAAAAAAAACAACCTTTGACAGAATCCAACAACCTTCATGAGAAAAGCCTTGGAGAGATCAAACATACAAGGCCCATACCTAAACATAATAAAGGCTGTATTCTGCAAGTCAATGGCCAATATCAAGCCAAATGGAGGGAAACAAGAGCAATCCCACTAAAATCAGGAACAAGACAGGGTTGCTCTCTCTCTCTCTCTCTCTCTCTCTCTCTCTCTCTCTCTCTCTTCAATATAGTACTAGAAGTTCTAGTTAAAGCAATATGACAACTAAAAGAGATCAAAGGACCAAAGGGATATAAATCGGAAAAAAAAGAAGTTAAAGTATAGATATTCACTGATATATGATAGTATACATAAGTGACGCCAAAAGTTCCACCAAAGAATCCCTGGAGCTGATAAACTCCTTCAGTAAAATAGCTGGATATATGATTAATTCAAATAAATCAGTGTCCCCTCTGTATACAAAAGACAAATGAGCTGAGAAAGAAATTCGGGAAACCATACCCTTCACAATAGTCATGCATAATGTAAAGTATCTAGGGGTAATTCTTACCAAGGAAGTAAAATATATGTGACAAAAAATTCAAGTTCCTGAAGAAAGAAACTGAAGAAGATACCAGAAGATGGAAAAATCTCCCATGCTCATGGATCAACAGGATTAGCATTGTAAAAAGGATTATCTTACAACAGTCTACAGATTCAATGCAATCCCCATCAAAATACCAACACATTTTTGGGCCCTTGAAACAACAATTTTAAACTTCATATGAAAAAACAAAAAACCAGAATAGCTAAACAATTCTATACAATAACAGAACTTCTAGAGGTATCACCATACCTTACCTCAAGCTATACTACAAAGTAATAATAAAAAAAACTAAACTAAACTAAACTAAACAACAACAACAAAAAACCGGCAGGGTACTGGTGTCGAAATTGACTGGTAGATAAAGGAATTGAAATGAAGACCCAAAAATAAACCCACATACCTACAGTCACATGATTTTTGACAAGGCACCAAAACCAAACAATGGAAAAAAAGATTGCACCTTCAACAAATAGTGCTGGTCTAACTGAGTGGCTACATGATGAATACACAAATAGATTCATATTTATCTCCCTGCACAAAACTCAGATCCAAGTGGATCAAAGACCTCAATATAACACCAGATACATTAAATCCATTAGAAAAGAAAATGGGTAAAAGCCTAGAATTTATTGGCACAGGCATCAACTTTCTGAATAGAAAACCAACAGCTCAGGTTCTAATATCTAAAATTAATAAATGGGACTCTTGAAACTGAAAAGCTCTGTAAGACAAAGGACACTGTCATTAGAATGAAAAGACAGTCCACAGACTGAGAAATATCTTCAGCAATGCTACTTCCAACAAAGGGCTAATATCCAAAATATATAATGAACTCAAGAAATTAAACACCAAAATACCAATAACTCAATTAAAAAATGGGGCACTACACAGATAATTTCAACATTGGAATCTCAAATGGCTGAGAAGCACTTATTGAAATGCTCAATTTCCTGAGTCATCAGTGAAATGCAAATCAAAACGACTCTGAGATTCCATCTCATACAGGTCTGAATTACTGTGATCAAAAATCAAGGACAGCCCATGCAGGAGACGATGTGGAGAAAGAGGAATGCTCCTCAATTGCTGGGGGAGCATAAACTTTTACAACCATTTTGGAAATCAATTTGGTGCTTTCTCAGAGAATTGGGAATAGCTTTACCTCAAGATCCTGTTATATTAGTCCTGGCTATATACCAAACAGATGCTCCACTATGCAATAAGGACATGTGCTCAACTATGTACATACCAGTTTTATTCCTAATAGCCAGAATCTGCAAACAACCTAGATGTTCCTCAAATGAGGAATGGATAAAGAAACAGTGGCACATTTACAAAATGGATTACTACACAACTATTAAAAACAAGGAAATCATGAAATTTACAGACAAATGGATGGAACTAGAAAACATCATCATGAGTGAGGTCAACCAGAAACAGAAAGATATACATGGTATGTACTCACTTATAAGTGGATTTTAGCCCTATAGTACATAAAAGCACACTGCAAGGCAAAGACCCAAATAATGTAAGTAACATGGATGATCCAAGGGGAGTTGTATAAATCTCATTCTGAAGGAGAGATAGAGTAGACAGAGATAGTGGCTAAAGAGAGAAAACCAGGCCAAAAAAAAAAATGGTGGGGGGGGGCACAAAAAGTAAAGAAGGTGAAGAAAGTGAGAAAGTGAAGGCTAGAAATCAGAAGGTCTGTAGAGAAAAGAGAATCTGAGGGTATGTTATCTCTGTGACAAGCTGGTAGCCTAAGTCAGGGCAGGCTCTTGGGAGGATATAAGGGGGACTCAAGCAGACACTCCTAGTAGCACAGTCCATAGAGACTGAAGTGGGCACCCTCTAACTAGATTAGTCTCCTAGTGTAGTCTAGGAAGGGGATCACCAACCCACAAAAACTTCCACCCCAAATTTACCTTGCCTACAAGATAAAGAGAACAGATAGAGCAGAGATTGAGTCAATGTCCAACCAATGTCTGGATCGACCAAAGATTCATCCTATCAGAGAGTCCCAACCCCTGACAGTATGAACTATACTCTGCTAAGCTTGCAAACAGGAGCCTTTCCGAGCTGTTCTCTGAGAGGCTCTAACAAGCAGCACCTCAAAACAGATGCTGAGACTTACAGCCAAACATTGGGCAATGCATAAGGAGTCTTGTGAAAAAGCAATAAGAAAAGGATCTGGAAAGAAAAGGAACTCTACAAGAAGACCAACAAAGACAACTAACCAGGGCCCAACAGGCTTGCATCAACCAAGGACCATGCATGATCTGGACCTAGGGCCCATCCAAGGATGTATCAGATGGACAGCTTAGGCTTCATGTGGGTCTTCTAGTAAGTGAAGTGGGAACTGTGCTGACTCATTTGCCAGTGTTTTGATTATTTCCCCCTGGTGGGACTGCCTTTCTAGGCCACAGGGAGAAAGGACACTCTCAATCCTGATTCAAATTGATGAGCTGAGGTGGATGGGAAAGGGAGCTCCCCTTTTTGAGGAAAAGGGGAGAAGAGGGGAAGGAAAAAGGAGTGGGGCTGGGAAGGAGGAGGGATGGGGATACAACAAGGATATAAAGTAAATAAAAATTTAAAAAAAAACAACAAAAATAATAAAAAATGTATTTTAATTCTTTCTGTGATAAATCTGGCTATGGCTTTGTAGATATTTGAGCTGCTATGTGAGAGGAAAGTGGACAAATTTTGGAACTGTGACCTACAGAACCTAGAGATTACTTGGGTGATTCTGGTGCATCTGAATATATTCTGAAACAAGTATATGGTACCCACAGACGTAAGAAGCAAACACTGGATTCTGTGTAACTATAGTTATTAGCAGACATGAGCCATCATTTTTGTGCTGGGAAGTAAACTTGGATCCTCAGCAAGAGCACCAAGCACTTTGAACCACTAAGCCATTTCTTCATTTTTCTTTCTTATTATTTAATTTTTAATATTTTTTTTGTTATTTGAGTATGTCTTATGAGTTCATGAGTGCCTTTAGGTATGGGGCAGCCCCTGATGTGACCAGAACATTCCCTGGAACTGGAGTTACAAACGCCTGTGCGGGTTTTGGGAACCAATCTTATGTTCTTTGAAAAACCAGTATGTGTTTTTAACTGCAGAGCCATTTTTCCAGCCTTCAACTCATTTGTTATAGATTTAATTTATTTTTAAGCTTACCTGATATTTCTCTCTGTAGATGTCTAGAAGTGGGTAGCTCAGTCTTTATCTTAAGATGTGTTCATTTTATGCTTAGTATTACATACTTCAAATGGTATGTAATTCTATGACACTTATTTCCCACTGAACCACTGAAAATAATATTTACCAGAATGAAGCTTGGTAAGAATTTATCTGTCAGTCAAATTACTTTTTATTAGTATGCAAGCTCTTCTGGTTGCTTTTCAAATGTTGTCTATATATTTTTTTTATTGAAAGATGTTTTATTGTGCAAATTACTTAGAATTACATGTAATTCTTGCCATTAAAGGATTTATTTCCGTCTCTAAACAATTTTGGAAAATCATTGTTATTATCTTTTTTCTTCTCTTTTTTTTCCTTCTTTCTTTTCTTTCTTTCTTTCCTTCCTTCCTTCCTTCTTTCTTTCTTTCTTTCTTTCTTTCTTTCTTTCTTTCTTTCTTTCTCCCTTTCTTTCTTTCTCCCTTTCTTTCTTTCTCTTTCACTTTATTATATTCCATTCTGGAATCTTTCAACCTACAGATCTCCAATATTCTTAAATTTGTTTTTACTGACTTACTTTGTTGTCTTTTTTAAAAAAAAATCTTACATTTTATAATAATTTTATCACTTATATCTTCTTCCAAACTGATTTTTTCTTTAGAGTTATCAGCTGTATTTAGCCCCTTTTGTAAACTTTGGCTATCTTTAGACTATTTTTGCACATTGTGAGATTTGAATGATTTATGATTTCAATTGTCAATTCATCTTCCATTATAAACTCTGGTTATTCCCTACAGCTTTGGGATTTATTTGTAATATTACTTAGAATACATTGAGAAAATTTGAGCATATCTGTTTTCAAATGTACCTTGCTGTATCTTGAACAATCTGGTTTTCCTCATTAGTCTACCTGCATTACTGATTACTTGGCTTCGGTTCACATTGCATTGTTTTGTTTTGTTTTTTAAGACCAATTTATTATTTTTTCTTTTATTGAAAATAGATTATTTTCTTACATTATATGTCTTGATTGCATTTTCCTCTCCCACTACTGCTCCCAGATCCTCCCCACTTCCCTTCTCATTCTGATCCAATTCCTTTCTGTCTATTTTTATCTCTGCACATATTGTAGGCAGGATAAAGTTTGGGTCAAGTTTATTGTGTACATGTTGATGTTCACCTTCCTCCACTAGGATCCCTGTCTATTTAGAAGGTGACCTCTTCATTCTCCATGAACTTTCTACTAAGAATTTCAGCTAGAGTCACCACATAACTTCTAGGAGCATACGCTGCTGTGGGTCTCCAAATTGTCATCCAAGAAATGCCAATGCCCATGGTATCTCTACTATCTGCAAGCCCTCTCTCCTGCAACTCACATTTTCCCCAGGTTTCATCACCTTCATGTCTATGTTCTCTCTCCTACCTCGTTCCCTCTTTTCAAACACTTCTGATGTCTATTCTATTTCCCAATTTGCATGAAATTTAAGCATCTTCCATTTGGTTCTCCTTGCTGCTTTTCTTCGTTGGGTCTACAAATTGTAGTATGGTCATTCTGTACTATATGGCTAAAATCTACTTATAAGTGAGTATATATATATATTTTTTTGGGGTTGGGTTACCTCACTCAGAATAATAATTTCTAGTTACATCCATTTACCTGCAAATTGCATAATGTCCTTATTTTTAATAGCTGAATAACATTCTTTTTTAAAAAAATTCTTTATTAATTACACTTTATTTGCTTTGTATCCCTCCTGTGGTTCCCTCCCTCCTCCTATCCCAACCTCCCCTTTACTCCACCCTCTGCATGCCTGCCCCTTCCCAAGTCCACTGATAGGGGAGGACTTCTTTTCCTTCCTTCTGATCCTAGTCAATTAGGTCTCATCAGGAGGGGCTGCATTGTCTTCTTCTGTGGACTGGTAAAGCTGCTCCCCCCCCCCTCAGGGGGAGGTAATTAAAGAGCAGGCCAATCAGTTCATATCAGAGACAGTCCCTGTCCCTATTACAATAGAACCCACTTGGATACTGAACTGCCATGGACTACATCTGTGCAGGGGTCTTAGCTTATCTCCATGCATAGTCCTTGGTTGGAGTATCAATCTCAGGAAAGACCCCTATGCTCAGATTGTTTGGTTCTGTTGCTCTCCTTTTGGAGTTCCTATCCTCTCCAGACCTTACTGTTTCCCACTTCTTTCCTAAGATTCCTTGCACTCTGCCCAAAGATTGCCCATAAGTCTCGGCATCTACATTGATAGTTGCAGGGCAGAGCCTTTCAGAGGTCCTCTGTGTCAGGCTCCTGACTTGTTCCCTCTTTTCTCCTTCTTCTGATGTCCATACTCTTTGCCTTTCTGGATAGGAATTGAGCATTTTAGCAAGAATCCTCCCTGTTGATTAGTTTCTTTAGGTGTACAGATTTTAGTAGGTTTATCCTATATTATATGCTATATTAGTGAGTATATACAGTGTGCATCTTTCTGCTTCTTGGATAACTCACTCAGGATGATCCTTTCCAGGTCCCACCATTTACCTGCAAATTTCATGATTTCCTTGATTTTTATTGCTGAGTAATATTCTATTGTGTAGATGTACCACAATTTCTGTATCCATTCCTCAACTGAGGGGCATTTGGGCTGTTTCCAGCTTCTGACTATTACAAATAAGGCTGCTACAAAATAACTGCCTACAGATTGAGAAAAGATCTTCACCAAACCTACATTTAACAGAGGACTAATATCTAGTAAATATAAAGAATTCAAGAAGCTAAACAGCAACAAATCAAGTAATCCAATTAAAAAATGGAGTACAGAGCTAAACAGAGAATTCTCAATAGAGGGATATCAAATGGCAGAGAAACACTTAAAGAAATGTTCAACGTCCTTAGTCATAAGGGAAATGCAAATCAAAACGACCCAAAGATTTCACCTTACACCCATCACAATGGCTAAGTTCAAAAACTCAAGTGACAACACATGCTGGAGAGGTTGTAGAGAAAGGGGAACCCTCTTCCACTGTTGGTGGTAATGTAAAATTGTACAACCACTCTGGAAAGCAATCTGGTGCTTCCTCAGACAACTAGGAATAGTGCTTCCTCAAGATCCAGCTATACCACTCCTAGGCATATATCCAAAAGAGGCTCAAGTACACAATATGGACATTTGCTCAACCATGTTTGTAGCTAAGTAGCATTCTATTGTGTAAATTTACCAGGTTTTTTATCCATTTTTTGGCTGAGAGAAATCTGGGTTCTTTCCAATTTCTGGCTATTACAAATTAAGCTTATATGAATATAGTTCAACAAATTTTCTTCTAGCATGGTGGAGCATCTCTTGGGTATATGCCTAGGAGTGGTATAGCTGGGTTTTCAGGTAGAACTATTCCAAGTTTTCTGAGAAAGCTCTAGATTGATTTCTAAAGTGGTTGTTTGCACTACCATCAGCAATGGAGGAGTGTTTCCCATTCTCCACCTCCTCACCATCCTGTGTTGTCACTTGAGTTTTTGATCTTAGTCATTCTGATTGGTGTAAGGTGAAATCTTAGGGTCATTTTGATTTGCACATTCCTGAGAACTAAGGACTTTGAACATTTTTTAAAAAGAAATTCTCAGCTTTCTTTGTTGAGATTTCTCTGTGTAGTTCTGTCCCCCATTTTTAATTGAACTATTTAGTTTGTTGGTGTTTAATTTCTTGAGTTCTTTATATATTTTTAGATATTACCACTCTGTCACAGGTAGAATTGGTGACGATCTTTTCCATTTTGTAGGCTGCCATTTTATTCTGTTGACTTACAAAAGATTTTTCAGTTTCAAGAGGTCCTATTCATTAATTGTTGATCATAGAACCTGAGAGGCTGGGTTCTGTTCAAGAGATTGTCTACTGTGACAATGAGTTCATGGATGATTCTCTAATGTCTTTTCTAATAGATTTAGTGTTTCTGGGTTTAGGTTGAGGTCTTTGATCACCTTTTACTTGAGTTTTGTGAAGCGTGATGAATATGGATCTATTTGCATTTTTCTACATGTAGACATCCAATTAGACGAGCACTATTTGTTAAAGATACTTTTTTTTCTTTATTTTATAGTTTTGGCTCCTTTGTTGAATACCAAGTGTCTGTAAGTATGTGTGTTTATTTAAATGTCTTAAATTCTGTTCCATTTTTTATTTCAATTTCCAGTCTATCTCTATGTCAGTTCCATGAAGTTTTTATTATTATTGCCTTGTGGTACAGTTTAAAATAAGGGATGATGATAACTCTAGTTCTTTTATTGTATAGGATTGCTTTAGCTTCTTTGAATTTTTGTTTTGTTTTACCATATGAAAATTAGAATTGTTCTTTCAAGGTCTTTATAGAATTATTATGTTGGTATTTTGATGGGAATTGCATTAAAGTTGTAGATTGTTTTTTATAAGAGAGCCATTTGTACTATGGTAAGCCTACTGATCCATGAACATGGGATATTTTCATCTTCTCGTATCTTCTTCAGTTTATTTCTTCAGAAACATGAAATTCTTGTCTTTCACTTGCTTGGTTAGAGTTACATCAAGAAAGTATATATTATTAGACTCTATTGTGAATGGTGTTTTTTTTTTCTCACTAATTCTTTCTCAGCTCATATGTTATTTTGATTCAGGAAGGCTGCTGATTCTTTTTTTCTTTTGAGCTTATTTTGTATCCAGCCACTTTGCTGAAGGTGTTTATCAGCTGTGGAGAGCTGCTTGTTTGTCAGGCTGCTCTGTTATTGAGTTCTCTGGGAAAAAAATGTTTTTACCCTGGTTTTCACTTATAGAAAGGGTAGGCAGGATGTTTTTCCAAGTTCACTTCTTTCTGTTTGTGTTAGGATCACATAGATAGGTGGTCAAGGTAAACAACTTTGACTTCTTCATGAACCCCTTCATTGTATCAAGGTGCTTTGCTTTGGCTATAAAAATGGACTAATAAACTGGTGTGAAGAGCTCAGACCATAAAGTAAAAAGGGTCTGTTGAGTACAATTCAAGAGTAAAAATGGAACAAGGCAGTAGCCTTATGTTTTTTGTATGGAATTTAATTAGGATTCCTCTGTATATGTGGCACGGGACTGAGAAAGTGAAACTTTCACAGGTAGAGAGAAAGAGGAAAGAGAAATGGGGGACTTCCCAGACAAAATGAAATTAAACCATGGGCTCCTCCAGAAGAGTTGTATGTCCCTCCTGATGATCATAATTTCTTCTTAGAAGAAGACTTTGAGGATAGATAATGATGAGGTTGCATAGTTGAAGGGAAAAGCAGCTAAGTTTTTTCTGATAGATACCCTCTGATTCAGTCTATGAGTGTTAACAATCTTAAGCCTTGGCAAAAAGAAATAAAGTTGGAATGGGGCTTGGAGGAAGTAAACAGAAAAATTAGAGAATTAACTACTAAGAAAAATGAGGCTCAATTCTCCACTCCAACTCCCTCATTGATTGCAGGCTTGGACCCTCCTCCTGGGATGGCTATAGTTGCCTCATTAATAGACAAGAGACCTTTTCCTTTACTCACTGTGTGAACAACTGTATCCCCTTTACAAGCTTCTTTACAACAAACTAGGCAGAACGGAGATGATATAACTGAGTTTTATGGCTTTACAATCATATAACAACCTGATGGACATGGTAATATGGTGAGAGTCCATGCTACTACCTTTTAAACAATTAAAAGAATTAAAGGGCAAGAGTTATAGCTCAGGGGGAGAACACTTGCCTAGGATACACAAGGTTATGAGTTCAATCTCCAGTATTATTAAATGAATAAATATTTAAAAAAATAGAATCCATGAACAAGAATTGGAAATTTTATGTACTCAATATGGTCCTACAGCACCTTTTATTCAAGCTCTATTAGAGTCCTTGCCTACTGAGGCCCTCTGCCCAGGGGACTGTAAGCAATTAACAAGAGAATCTTTGACAGGAGATCATTTATTATGGAAGTCAAAATTTGAGAACTGTCAAGCAACTAAAAACACTTGATTTGGAAAAAAAAAAAAAAAAAGGCAGCTTCTCAGTTTTTTCCAGTAACAAAGCAAATGGTTAATTCTACTACAAAGCTTCTGTGGTAATAAAAATTGGATTCAACAAATAGCAAAGTGTTTTGTCTGTCTGTTTTGAATGGTTAAGTTTACCATATTCAATATGTCTTGGTTATAGATTATTGGTCATTGGATATGTTTAAAATCTGTAACATAAAATTAACTTACTTAAAACCTAGGGTTGGAGCCATTCCAAACAACAAATCACTGTTACTCATATCCCAGAATCTGGAAAACTAAAATATGTTCACATAACAATTGATACTGTTTCAGGATTTATCCTGGCAACTCCCTTAGCAGGAGAAGCCACCAAATACATTATAAGTCAATGCTTAAAATGTTTTTCTATAATTGGTATTTCTTCCATTATAAAGAATGATAATGGTACTGCATACATTAGTCAAGCTTTTCAGCATTTTTGGGCACAAATGAATATAAGTCATAAAACAGGTGTCCTATATACTCATCAAGGTCAAGAAATTGTGGAGTGTGGTTATGGATTTCTTAAGAACCAATTACAAAGAGTAAAAAGGGAGAGTTATATCCCCAAATCTTAATGATGTTTTATTTTATTTTATTTTTTTTTAATATGGATATGTAAGGCGGTTCTGGGGCTGATTGATTGTGGTACCTTAATGTCAAACATTATTATTCCCAAGTGAAATGGAAAGCTCCAATTACGTTTATGGCAGGACCCTGACCCTGTATTAATATGGAGAAGAGGGTATGTTTGTGTTTTTCTACAGGACGCAGAAGGTGCCAGGTGGTTCCCAGAAAGGTCGGAGTGATTTGAAGGAGATGTTCCCCAGAAGAAAGATATTCCTGCTGCTGACCATGGTATATTCTGTCCTGATGGTGAACAGATATCAGTCTTCTGCTCCTGGCCCACCTTTGTTTCTTTATGATCTTGGGAGAAGATGTTGTGGAGAGAAGCTTCTTAGATACAATGTGACTGGAATTGATTGATCTGGTAATCAGGAAAATTCTCAACAAAATCAGGAAGAATGGGAAAAAGAGGAGTATGGGACTTTGGTCTGAATCTGGTTTTTAGCAGACATATTTAGAAGCTTGCCACAGGAACTCTTGGGAGGCTCTGTAACTGCCTATGTATATTCATTCTCCTTATGCTTCGTTGTTTGGAAATGTTAATATTTTAATACAAGATTCAAACTTTAATATTTCTTGCCATCAATGTAAACTACAAGTTCTGGTTGTTCAGCAGGTTTTTATTATGGCTCACATGAATGTTTCTCAGACTTGGTATTTTGATGAGGGGTCATCTTCTAAGTCACTTTTATGGAATGTTATAGGACTTTGCTTATTACTCGTATTAGGAACATGTCTCCAACCAGTAATAATTAAAACTTTAACCAAGGCCTTTTAGAATGTTAAAGCTGATCTGCATAGCATTAAAATACAGTGTCTACCCTACCAGGGGTTGGTAGTCAGAGACACATAAGATCTCTCTGAAGAATATTCAACTAATTCATGTAACAATGATGGAATTCATGTAACTGAAAGGGTTAGACTAACTTTGTAACCTGTATGTCTTCTAAAGCCTATAGTTTTGAGTTTTAGGTTCAGGTTAAGCTAAAGCCTCTTAGTACCTTTCCAGAGAATGGAAAAATGTGACCCTATCTATGAGGACAGATAGAAAAAAAGGCAAGCAAGCAATGACCTTCACTCAGCAAAAAGAAAAACTTCTGTCTTTGAGATAGCATTTCTTAGCAACAAACCTAGACTTCTTCTGAGTAGCTTTTGACCTCCAGCCAAAGTCTGTAGCCCCTAATCTTCAAGGATGAGCTAACCACCCCCACCTTCAATTGCAGCTGCATCCACACTTGGCAGGACTGGCCAAGCTTGAGCACCTAAGACTAACCAATTATCTTACTTTATAGCTTCCTCATCCAATCCTAAATTGCCAAGGCTGCAACTTCAAATCTCCTGCAATTTTTCTTTTAAAAACCTAAAGCCTTTGTCTCCCGGTGCCACTCTTTGCTGACTGGCAGGGGTGACCCCATTGCGCAATGGTTAATAAACCTCTTGCTTTTGCAAGGAGTCTTGGTCTGGGGGAGTATCTGGGAAGGGCGCGATCTTGAATTCCTGAGCTGTGAGACCCCAGGTCTTACATAACAATGATGGTAAGAATATATCTTTTAAGAAAGACAGCCTAAAATACACACACACAATCTTCTACTCCATAGCTCTTAAGTTTGTAAGACCTGGGGTCTCACAGCTCAGGAGCTCAAGATCGCGCCTTTCCCAGAAACTCCCCCAGACCAAGACTCCTTGCAAAAGCAAGAAGTTTAATTTAACCATTGCACAATGGGGTCACCCCTGCCTGTCAGCAAAGAGTGGCACCCAGAGACAAAGGCCTTTAGGTTTTTAAAAGAAAAATTGCGGGAGATTTGAAGGTGCAGTCTTGGCAATTTAGGATTGGATGAGGAAGCTATAAGGTAAGATAATTGGTTAGTCTTAGGCGCTCAAGCTTGGCCAGTCCTGCCAAGTGTGAATGTAGCTGTAATTGAAGGTGGGGGTGATTAGCTCATCCTTTGGCTGGAGGTCAGGAGCTACTCAGAAGAAGTCTGGGTTCATTGCTAAGAAAGACTATCTTAAAGACAAGGGTCTGGTTGTTCCTTTTGCTGAGTGAAGGTCATTGCTTGCTTGCTTTTTTTTTTTTATATCTGTCCTCACAGATAGGGTCACATTCCTCCATTCTCTGGAAAGGTACTAAGAGGCTTTAGCTTAACCTGAACCTAAAACTCAAAACTATAGGCTTTAGAAGACATATAGGTTACAAAGTTAGTCTAACCTTTTCAAGTTATTATCAATTTTTAAAATATAAAAAAGGTAGACCCTTAGAGAGCCACTTGTTTGTCAGGCTGCTTTGTTATTGAGTTCTCAGGAAAAAAAAAAAACTGTTTTCACCCTGGCCTTCACCTAGAGACAGGGATACGCAGGATGTTTTGCCAAGTTTACTTCTTTCTGTTTGTGTGAGGATCACACAGACAGATCGGGATAAACAAGTTTGACTTCTTCATAAACGCCTTCATTGTATCAAGGTGCTTTGTTCTGGCTATAAAAAGGGGCTATGGAATAAACCAGTGTGACAGTTCTACTGGTTGTCCTCTCAAACAGATCCAATGTGTAGTGTGTTGGTTTATTAATTTTTCAGCTGCAAGAATTCTTTGGTAGAATTTTGGGGAACACTGTGAATACTATCATATCATCTGCAAATACTGATATTTTGACTTCTTCCTTTCCAATTTGTATCCACTTGATCTCCTTTAGTTGTATTATTGCTCCAACTAGGACTTCCAGTACTATACTGAAGAGATATGGAGAGAGTGGGTAGCTTTATCTTGTTCCTGATTTCAGTGGTATTGCTTTAAGTTTCTCTCCATTTAATTTGAATTTGGCAATCGGCTTGCTCTATATTGCCTTTATTGTATTTTGGTATATGTCTTGTATCCTGGACCTTTGCAACACTTTTAACATGAAGGGGTGTGGGATGTTGTGAAATACATTTTCACCATCAAATATGATGATCGTGTGGTGTTTTTCTTTTAGCTTGTTTATATGGTGGACTACACAGATGGATTTCTGTATATTGAACCACCCTTGATTGCCTGAAATAAATCTTACTTGATCATGTTGGATGGGATGTTTTATGTGTTGTTCGATTTGGTTTGTGAGTGTTTTCTTGAGTATTTTTGCATCAATGTTTATAAGGGAATTAGGTCTGAAATCCTCTTTCCTTGTTGGGTTTTTCTGTAGTTTAAGTTTCAGGTGACTGTGGCCTCATAGAATATATTTGGCAATGGACCTTATTTTTTCTATTTTATGGAATAGTTTGAAGAGTGTTGGCTGTAGCTCTTCTTTGAAAGTCTGGTAGAATTCTACACTGAAGCCATCTGGTCCTGTTTTTTTTTTTTTTTTTTTTTTTAAGACTGCTTCTATTTCCTTAGGTGTTATTTAAACTTTTTACCTGATCTTGATTTAAGTTTGGTAAGTGAAATTTATCAAGAAAATTGTCAATTTATTTAGATTTTCTAATTTTGTGGAGTAGAGGCTTTTGAAATAAGACAGAATGTGCCTGTGAATTTCTCAGTGTCTGTTGTTATGTTCCCCTTTTTGTTTCTAATTTTGTTGATTTGGATATAGTCTCTTGGCCTTTAGATATTTTGGCTTAGGGTTTGTTGATTTTCTAAAAGAACCAGTTCTTGATTTCATTGATTCTTTGTATTGTTCTCTTTTTTTCTAATTTATGAATTTCAGCCATGAGTTTGGTTATTTCCTACTGTCTATTCCTATTGGGTGTGTTTGTTTCTTCTTCTTCTTCTTTTTTTTTTTTTTTCTAGAACTTTCAGGTAAGCTTTTAAGTTGCTAGTATGAGATCTCCCCAATTACATTATGAAGGAACTTAGTGCTATGATTTTCCTCTTAGCATCACTTTATTGTGTCCTGTAAGTTTGTGTTTGTTGTGTCTTCATTTTCATTGAATTTTAGAAACTATTTAATTTCTTTATTTCTTTCCTCCCCTAGTGGTTCTTGAGTAGGGAGTTGTTCAGTTTCATGAGTGTGTAGGCTTTTTGTGGTTTCTGCTGTTATTGAACTCCATCTTTAATCCATGATGATATGATAAAATACAATGAGATAATTTAATATCTTTTATAAGTTGAGGCTTGCTTTGTGACAGACTATACAGCCAATTTTGGAGAAGGTTCCATGCAGTGCTTTGAAGAAGATATATTCTTTTGTATTTGGGTAAAAAGTTCTGCAGATATCTATTTGTTTCATTTAATTCATGATATCTCTGAGTTTCATTATTTCTCTGTTTGGTTTCTATCCCAGTGATCTGTCATTGGTGAGAGTGAGATGTTGAATTCTCCCACTTTTGATGTGTGTGGATCTATGTGTGATTTAAGCTTTTATATATTTTTTAAATGTGGGCTTCTTTGAATTTGGCGCATGGATGTTCAGAAATGAGATGTCCTCTTGGTGGATTTTTCCTTTGATGAGAATGAAGTGTCCTTCCCCATCTCTTTTGATTATCTTTAGTTGAAAGTCTATTTTAGTGAATATTAGCATGGCTACTTCAGCTTACTTCTTGGGTCTGCTTGCTTGGGAAACCTTTTTTAGAACCCTTTCTAGTATCTGCTGTAGGGCTGAGTTTTTGAAAAGATATTGTGTAAATTTGATTTGTCATTGAATATCTTGTTTTTTTTTTTCCTTCCATCTATGGTAAAAGATACAATACTCCTGAGATTCTCTCTTCCAACTCTTGAATTCTGTTGATGATTCTTTACTCTGTGGCTCCTGTTCTCTTCCATAAGTTCTTCATCTCCAGAATTTTCTCATTTTGTTTTTCCTTATTCATTCTATTTCAGTTTTCAGGTCTTGAACCATTTTATTCACTTCCTGTTTCTGATTTTTTTTCCTTTATTTTTTAAAGTGAATTATTCATTTTCTCTTTAAAGGCCTTTTTGATTGCGTTTTCCTGTGTTTCTTTCATGGATTTATATGTTTCTTCTTCATAACCATAGATTTAAGGTCATTTTCCCCATTTTTCAGCTGTGTTAGGTTATCCAAGCTTATTAGGATAGTTGGGTTCTGATGGTGCCCTGGTTTTTGTTGATTACGTTCCACTGCTGGCATTTAGCCACCTGGTTGAGGTTGTCCCTGAAGTTGGCTGGTTGTTCCCACTGTGCTGCTCGGGCATGCAGGGAGGATCCTTGGGTCATAGGCTTGGGGCTGGTTCTCCACGAATAGTCTGCAGCTCTTCTTTCCTGTCTGTGTCCCAGTTGGAGCTATAGACATGGGATTAGGGGGTGGGTGTCTAACCTGTGTGATCTGAGGTCCAGTAGGCTTTTTCAAGTTGGGTAGTAAAGCCATGGATTTTAGGCTGGAATCCAGAGTAGTCCTCAGGATGGTGGGAATAGTCAAGAGCACTGAGGCAGGAACCATACATGTCTAGCTGTCAGGAATTATCCCCTCTCTCTGTGAAATGCAAACAGATGCTGGTATTTTGGTGTCAGGATTATGGCTACTTGCTCACTCTGTAGTCACTGAACTCCTTGTACTCAAACTCTGTGTGTACTGGGCACCACCATCTTGAAATGAGATCCTGTATGCTCCTGTTATCCTGCATGTCTCCATAGGTGACACATAAAACCAAACACCAGAGGCTAGGACTGGCTCCCTGTTTTCCAAAAGCTGTTGTCAGGGATGTAAGAGCCTGGCATCTAGAGGCTGGAGCTGTATATCCCTGGTACTTGGGATTTGTGTTCTGGTGTACAAAAGGGGCCTGGTGACTGGAGCTTGGAAATGTATGCTCCTTGGACCAAGAAGCCATCCACAAGGAGCCTTGAACTATGCATCCCTAGCTTGAGGTATGCCTCCTCTCATCCAGGAAATACAGAATTTGGGGATTTGGAGTCTGTAGCCTAGCCACTTGCTTGGTTAGCAGTCTCTGATCTACTGCTTCTCCGACACTGTGTGCACTGTGTGCTGCCATCTTGGAGTCTCTGGCTGGTCACTTCATTTTTGATAAGATGTGGCTAGTTGGAGCTCTGTATCCTCCATTCTTTGATGTGTAGATAACCTACATATATATATATTACATTAGATTTTCATACTACCTGTCAATGCCCCTTGATTTTAGTTGTCTCTCCATATTCTTTCTCTCAACCCCTTCTTTCCTCCCATCCTCACTTATCTTACTGTTCCATCCTTCCTGACACCAATCCAGCCATCACTATCATTTTTATAATTCCTAATGAGAGCTGCAGAATCCTGAGTGCTTGGAGTTTTGGAAATATCTCTCCAAAGACATCTGACCTATGCTTTTACAGAGTGAACAATGTGTTTCATAGAGTTCAGAGAAAATTAATTGTAAACTTTTCAATTTAGGTTCACACTGCAAAGAAAATGTAAATTTGTACTCTGTATGCATATAGTTCATCTTGGAAAGTTCAATTTCTATCTTCTTTCTGCTTTTATGAACTTAGCGCTCTCAAAGATACTTAATTTCCTCTTATTTCCCAATATTGCACACAGAACTACTGATTATTTTTCCTATATATGGTGGGTAACAATGGTCAAGGTCATGCCCATATCTGATCTGGAGTCGTCCAGAGGAAGACGGCCTCATCTTATTTTGAAAAAAAAGTGAGTGTTTCTTGAAGATCATCATTTATTTTAGATTTTGTCTAATTTTTCCATATTATTAATGTAAAAGCTGAGATGAGAAGCTTAACTTTAATCCATTAGTTAATTATCAGACAAGCCATTGACTATGTCAAGAATACTAACACTCAAAATATATGTCTAAATTTTCATCTGGGTATTTGCTCAACCATGTTTGTAGCAGCTTTATTTGTAATAGCCAGAACATGGAAATAACCTAGATGTCCATCAAAGGAGGAATGGATACAGAAATTGTGGCACTTTTACACAATGGAATACTACTAAGCAATTACAAACAAGAAAATAATGAAATCTGCAGGCAAGTGGTGAGATCTAGAAAAGATCATTCTGAGTGAGGTATCCCAGGAGCAGAAAGACACACATGGTATATACTCACTTATAAGTGGATATTAGGCATGTAATATAGGACTATCATACTAAATTCTGAACACTTAATTCTCTATAGTTGTGATTCAAGAAAGAAAGCTAAAATTTGTGTTTTGCAGTAATATATACATACATAAAACAATCTGGCACTTTCTCAGAAAAGTGGGAATAGTGCTACCTCAAGATACAGCTATACCACTCCTAAGCATGTATACAAAATACGCTCGAGTACACAATAAGGATATTTACTCAACCATGTCCATAGCAGCTTTATTAGTAATAGCCAGAAGCTGTAAACAACCCGGATGTTCCTTAGTTGAGGAATGGATACAGAAATTGTGGTACATTTACACAATGGAACACTACTCAGCTATTAAGAACAAGGAAATCATGAAATTTGCAGGCAAATGGTGGGAACTAGAAAAGATCATATTGAGTGAGGCAACCCAGAAGCAAAACGACACACATGGCATATACTCACTTATAAACGGATATTAGCCATATAATATAAGATAAATGTACTGAAATCTATACTCAGAGAGAAGCTAAACAACAAGAAAGACCTTAGGGAAGATGATCAGTCCTCATTAAAAAGGACAAATGCAAAAGACATTGGAAGCAAAGAAAGGGAAGAGGACAGTAGCCTACCACAATCAGCCTCTGAAAGATTCTGACTGAAGCTTTGAAGCAGAGACTGAGAAAATAAGGAACAGGACAGGAGCCTACCACAGAGGGTCTCTGAAAGACTCTACCCAGTAGGGTATCAAAGCAGATGATGAGACTCATAGCCAAACTTTGGACAGAGTGTAGGTAATCTAATGAAAGAAGGGGGAGATAGAAAGACCTGGAGGGGACAGGAGCTCCAAAAGGAGACCAACAGAGCCAATATAACTGAGCCCTGGGCATCCTGCAGAGACTGATACCCCAACCAAGGACAGGGCATGGAGAGGACCTAAAACACCAGCTCAGATATAGCCCATAGACTCAGTCTCCAAGTGGGTTACCTAATAAGAGGAGCGGGAGCTTTCTCTGGCATGAACTCAGTGACAGGCTCTTTGATCATCCCCCCCTGGGGTTACAACCTTGCCAGACCACAGAGGAAGACAATGCAACCAGTCTTGATGAGACATAATAGGCTATGGTCAAATACAAAGGGAGGAAGACCTCTCCTATCAATGGGAGGGACATAGGAGTAGAAGAGGGAGCGAGGGTGGGATTGGGAGGAGAGGAGAAAGGGGGACACAGCTGGGATACAAATTGAATAAATTGTAAAAAATTATAATAATTAAAATAGTAGACATGGATATACAAAAAACGGATGATCAGCTCAATTCTAAGATAATTTCTTTATTTCCTATACTTATGATATTAATTAGTTTATTTGTGCCTAAAGCAACATGTCAGGCACAGTTAATTGAAGACCTTCCTGAACCCTGCTTAGCAAAGTGGGAAACACTGAGTTTATGATCTTGCACCTTATAGGCATCAGCTACATGAGGCTATGCTACAGCAACTGTCAAGTCTTCATTTGGAAGTCTTTAAGAATTGGAGATAATAAGAGAGTATGCACAGAAGCACAGTGCCTTTAAAAGTCTGGATCCTTTGTGCCTTATATGTCATATACCAGTAATGGGCTTTGTTTCTGTGAGTAACACACACAGAAGTCACAAAATGTGGGTCAGTCATTCATCCAAAGTGTTTACTAACTTTCAGTATATCAAATGCCATAAAACAATGAACAAAGATAACATTTTGTTTTGAAATGAGGTAGATATATATTTTTTTCTCTAATAACTCTACAGATATTAAAAATGAAAATTGGCTAACTGTATCAGCTTTATTTGTAATAGCCAGAAGCTGGAAACAGCCTAGAGGCCCCTCAGTTGAGGAATGGATACAGAAATTGTGGTACATCTACACATGGAATATTACTCAATGATAAAAAACAAGGAAATCATGAAATTTGCAGGTAAGTGGTGGGAACTGGAAAAGATCATCCTGAGTGAGATATCCCAAAAGCAGAAAGACACACAGGGTATATACTCACTCATAAGTGGATAAAAGCTCTACTTTCATCTAATAATAGCTCAGGCCACAGCACATCTTATGAGAATTATATGCAAAGAATTGTGGATCACAGTGAATGATCCTAAGATGTGGCATGCCACACTTGATGAATTATTCTAAAAGTACTGTGAAATATAATAGGACTTGAAGTGGAAGTTTCTGGTTTCCTTGAAGACTCAGTTTTGGCATGTGATGCTTTGCTTCAAGCTGTGCACATGATGTTTTGGTGGAGGTTGACTTGTGAGAGGGCATGATGTTTTTCTGTGAACTCTCTTATGCAAGGGGCATGACTTTGGCAAGCTAAGAACATCCGTGGGTGGATTTTGAGGAGAGGAGATATATAAAGGCCCCCACACAGCAAGGCTTTACTTTTTGCATTGACGTCACTGCCTTGATCTTTGTGCTTTGACACCTGACTTCACAGAGAGAAATGTTCCAGAGAACTTTTTGGAGCACTCCAAATGAGTCTTGTAGATTTTGCTGACTTTGTGTTGCTTTTTAGTGTTGGCCTTTGGACTGGACTGCTAGTACCTTGAAGACTTAGTTTGGTAATCCCCTAAAGACCCATGGACACTAATCAGCAGGACATAAATAAAAGAGGTCTACAGATCTTTTCTCCACCAATCTCTGACCTAAGTTCAGGGGTTAGAAAGGAGGTAAAGGTGTTTAAGAACCCTAAATAAAATAGGTTTGGTGAAAAATCTAAGCCTACAAGGACTGATAAAAAGCAAGATTTTGAATGAAAGAGACACTTTTGAAATAGACAAATTGCAAATATATTGATGGAAACTTCCTTACTTTTTATTTTTTTCAACTTAACTTAATAATTTTTCGTTGAATTACGTGGAGAACAGTAGATGGAGAAAATTTAAGGGTACAACAGTTTCATCAGCCAGGAAACAAGCATACTACAAATCAGGCTCTGAGTATATATTGTCCTCCCTTTGAGTACAGCCTTTATGTTATTAGACTCCGGCACTTCTGGCCCAGCCATGTTATTGATATTACATCTCCTCTACTTTCTACATTGTTCCTTTCTGATTGGTTTCCTGAGGAACAAGCCTAGTGTATTTATCTGGGCTTCCCTGAACTCAAGGATTTGAGTATAACTAATTATTCTCTTCACTACTAACTGTACCTCCCTCTGAGTTTGAACAAATTTAATTAACTATCTTTGCTTTGCATATTATTTATTTTTTTAATAATTTTTGTTCTGGTATCTGAGATCAAAACCAGAGCCTTAACTCATGACACTCAATTCCAATTTTAAAAATATACTTTAAGACAGAGTCATATAATCCAATAAAGTTCTTAGTTCAATGCCAAGTCAATAACAAGCTTCTGGAAGAAGTTGAAGCAGAAAGACTGGTGACTCGCTAACCAGGAATGTTCACAAGGCTAGAGTTGTCTTAAAACTAAAAATAGGGAGTACCTTCCACACATTTTCTCTAATTGAGTGTTTGTTTCTGAAGCTGTTCCATCCAGGGTAACCTTCTGAGACCTTGAAGAGTCTGTTCTACTCTCTATAATTGTGACTTCATTACTGTGGAGTATGACCTGGCCTTGGGTAAGTCATGAGGACCCCTAGATCAGACTAAATTGGGCAACAATACTCTTATCTGTGGTGGTGGTTTGAATAAAAAAAGGTTCTCTATAGGTGCGTGTATGTAAACACCTAAGCCCCAGTGGGTAGAAAAGTTTAGGAAGATTATGGAATCATTAGTTGGTAGAATCCTGCTGGAGAAAATGTGTCACTGGGGATAGGCTTTGAGACTTTAGAACTTCATCCCACTTCCAGTCTCTGTGCTTCCATTGTGATGCTGTTATGCGACTGTAAGCTCATTGTTACTGCCATCCTGGCTCTTATGTACAAAGGAGTACCCTATAACCATAAGATAAAAGAAACCCATCTTTAAGTTGCTTCTGGTCCTGGCTTTTTACCACAGCAACAGAAAAGTAACAGAAACACTTTTCTATGAAATGATTAAATACAGGAATTTTCAGAGCCTCAGTGTTCCCATTAATAGCATGACATTGCAGAGAAGAGTATAGAATATGGACAGTGTAATTGGTCAATGTGAGTGGTTATTAAAATCTTAAACACTTTACAGGCAAATCTTTGACTTGATGTTTTACACCCACTGTTTCATGTTGATTTCTTAATTTTAATATTGGATCCCAATATTTCCGTGGTCAATTTTGATGTTCCAAATTGGAGGTCTACACTATGAGCATTCTACTATATGATTACAGCACTTGAAATTTCAGAAAAAAACTATTAACACTAAGAAATGGCACACCACATTGACCTTAGTTCATCTTTTCCTTAGACACACACACACACACACACACACACACACACACACACAGATAGTGCCAAAGATATTAATAAAATGACTTAAATGAATAACGATAGTGTCTAAGATGGCTAGAACATCATATGCGTTATAATAGGGTACCCTCAAAGTTTGCTGTAAACTTACAGTTCCAAAAGAGAATAATATTTGTCATAGACAAACTCATCACTATAAATCAATGTTTTTAAAGACTAAAACAAAAATAGGGAAAGAAAATAAATTTCAAAGAACATTTAAAGCCTTAAAAGCTATAATACACATATAGCATCCTTTCTTTCAAAAACTGTGTGATGAATAGTGATAGGATGACAGAGGAGTCCTTTAACAGTCAAGGTTACTGTGGCATTCATTCATTCACTTATTCATTTGTCAGAGTACCTGTATATTATACTGTGAAAGTCATAAAGGAGCAACTGCATAACGTAACCATGGCTAGTCTACAGAAAGTAAAAAGAAAAATATGCACAGTGGAAGATGGCTCAATAGTTAAGACAGCTGGATGTTCTTCTAGAGATCCTCAGCACCTAAATGGAAGGTCACATTCTACAACCAGTTTCAAGGGATTTAAGTGCACCACATATAAAACATAATATGTAAAAAAAATGCAGACATCAACACACATAAAAATTAAAAATAGAAGAGGCCTGGCCACTGCCACTCAACATGGCCAGGCAAAAGCCACCCAGAGGCCAACCTGCTGCATGGTCCATCACAGCAGGAGCTGCTATGATGTGCAAGTATATGGAGGAGAGATAAGAGAAAAAGAGAAGCAGAACAGTTTGGGCACAGTGAAGAAACGTAGAACTGGAAAAGCAAGGGTGGAAAGAAATAGCCTGATGTGAATAGCCTGCTCTGCCACTTGAGGCTATGGTGAAGTCCTGGCTGTGCTGGAACTGGGGGTCATGTCTGGATCTGTTCCAGGTAGCAGTAAGTGTTTGTGTTGATGTCCATGGTTCACATTACCATCAAAGATCAGGTGGAGATCCCTAGTCTGGGCTGCTCCCTAGGACTATGTGGATATTTAAGGGTTATGCAGAGCTGCTCCTTACCCTCATTGGCTATAGAACTCAGGAGAGCAGTCCCTGCACTTCTCCTAAATAGCACACTAGGGCTGGCTCTGGTGGCAATGTGCAAAACAGCTGGTCTCACCCCTTGTCTGCCATGCAGTGGCATGTGTGAGAGAGAGAAACCCTCCCATGGTTTTTCTCCCACTAGTTGAAGCTGTTGGTTGAGCAGGCCCTAAAGGCATGAACATGAGAGATGGTCCTGCTCCCTTGCTGGCTACAGCATTGGATGAAATAATAGGGGCAGTGCTGGAGAGCTTGCTCTGGTGGTGTTTTTGAGGCAGAATTAGGGGGATGACCAACTCAACTGCTCAAATCCAGGCCTTTGAGATGGACCACCTCAACATATTCCCCATCTATACCCCTGAAGTGTGTGAAGGGGCTAGTCCTATAGATCCAATGCTGCAGGATCTCCATGATGTAGTGTAACAGCAAGATGTCTGAGAATTGTCCCAGTGAGGATCCAGTATTGATAGTGTAGCAGATGTTAGAGGCCTCAACCAGATCAATGACTCATTGCAATGAACATTTACAAGTGGGGATGTGTAGACAAAGGGTATACTATGTGACATACTGTGACACATTGCAGCTTCCAGGATGAGATGAGAATGATTACTTTTAATTTTTATTTTCATTTCAGGGGCCGGATATGAAGGTATTGGGAGATCATTGGGGTTGGGGTACATGGTGTGAAATTCACAATCAATAAAAGGTTAAAAAATAAAATTACAATGAAAAAAATAATAGAAAAATAAATTAAAAAAATAAAAATATACAATTCTGCTCACCTTTGACACAGCACATATTTCTATTTATTCTTTACAAATTTTGTTACTTCATTGAGGTTTTTTTTTTGTATTATTGTTACCTTTTCGACTATAACATACATGTTATTGGTAAATTGTTATATGGGTTTAAACTTATAAAAAGTGCAGTCTAAGAGTAAGGAATCTCTGTTGTCTCTCCTCTAAATACTACTACCTGGGTCAGGCTGTTTCATTGGCTTTATAAATAGGAGAGAAGAAAACCATAATCATCTAAGAGTATTAGAGGCATTGTGCCTTTAAAGACAACTGGTAGGTAATTAATTTCCAGCAGGCATTATTATTTTTTATTCCATAGTTTTAAAATGCCAACAATGTGAATAAGCCAGACAATCCATGGGAAATTGTTAAGCTCTGCTTATCTATGGAGGGACTTTCAAATCAGCAATTTCAATTTGAGTGTGTGTTCTCCAAGAAGTTTCTGCTAGATGTCTCTTGATATGATGACATCTTTTTGTTTTCTTTTTCATCTGTGCTGGATGTAATAAACTGACTTAACCATGTTTTGCTATATATATGCTATTTCTCATTATCATTGATTTGTTATTTGTCTTTCTACATTGTCATTCTACTTAATATACTCACTAATTAAAAAACAAGAGTGTGACTATTTTAGATCATCCTGCAGACCATGTAGAACCATAGATAGGTATTATAAAGAGACTGTGAAAGAGAAAGCAATTTAAGGCAGAGTGGGAATCACCCTAGTCTCCTACTCTTCATGCCCATTGGGAGTCACAAACTTAAAGCTGAGTGAGTCTTTCATATAATAATTCAACATTACATCTGAAAATTCTGTGGCATATCATATTTACAAAGAGTATACTAAAAATATAAATACACTTTCTTTCACATTAAAATTTTACATGAAATGAAGTCATTATCACGTTTTCTCTTCCTGAATATTGGATAAATTACCAAGCTGTTTCCTCTGTCATGTATGGATGTGTGACTTAGAGGTAGGAGAATGTACTCTGGAAGTATAGCTAACAGAAAACCCTCCTAATACCATCCTCAAAGAAGTCATGATAATTGTAATATTGTGCTAGGTAATTTTTATTGTTAACCTATATTTACCTATTGCCTCTATTAAGACCAGGTTATTTGTGGCATGTCTATGACAGATCGTCTTGATTGATTATTGATATGGCAGGGCCCAACTTAATGTGGGAAGTCAATCTTGAGGCTTGTGGGGCTGAGCTGAGCATGAGCTGGTGAGTGAGCCAGAAAGTAAAGTTTCTGTATAGTTTTTGTTTCTATTTCTGTTTGAGATACTATCCTGGTTTCTCACCATCATGAAGTATAACTTTTACAGGTTATAGGTATAAGCATAAATACATTCTTTCTTTCCTAAGATGTTTTTTTTTTCATTGTGCATATCACAATATCAAAGATCAAATTGGACAAAGGAAAAAATGTTTATTACATGTCCACAATAATTTCTGATCAAAAAGATATTAAATAGATATCAATTTTCATGGGTGTTGAGAATATATTTTTTTGTAGTAGATTGTCTTTAATACTCACTTCAGCTATACTCTACATTAAAACTTGCCATGGCCTTCATCGTCATCATCATCAATCTTCAGTGACCACTTTCTTTTCCATGATCAATTTCCACAACCTAGTATTTATAACATAGTACCACCTTAGTACCACCATAGTACCAGCTTAGAGACAAGGGTTAAAAAGAGAAACTATTGGGGTTTTACAAATTCAAAATCACATAGCAGACATGGAACATGAAGAAGAAAAAGTAAGTCATATGTGTTTTCTGGAATTTCTCAGAATTAATATGTCTTATAGGTCAGGGTACCTGAGGTAAAAGACATTGTGACAGAAGTTCTACCACAAGCATTTAAAACAACATTCATGAAATTCATGAATTTCAGAGAAAAAGCTTCAGACAGAACAGTAGGAAATAAATCAAAGCAGGGCCAGATATAAAAGTGAATATTTATGGGGGACAATGTATTTGGAAGTTCTCAGAAATAAAAAGCAGAGAACAAGTTACTACCAATTCCCTCACGAGCAGCGCTCAATTAATCAATAAAACAATTATATTTCAAGGCATGTTACTTTCAAATTATATTTCAAAGCCAATAGTTATTACAAAGTTACAGCTTATATGTCTTCAAGTTTCAGTTAAATGAAAATATCATCCTCACACATAATAAATTCTATGCCCATAAAGAATCTTTTAGAGAAAGCATGGGAATGACACATTCTCATCATTCAATACAAAAGTTTACAACCTCGGGGTTATGGAGAGAGTGGGTGATGCTTGAGTGAGAAATGAAGATAAAAAGGAAGTGGTAACATTATGTGGCATGTGAAACTGAACTTAATCCAGATTTACTGTCAATAACCTAGAGCAAGGTACTGAACTATGTTATATAAAAATAATAAGAATAATGACACATGAAGATGCTTTTTGAATTTAAGTTAAAAATATTACAAATGAAAAAGTGTGGTAGTTATGAGCTCTATAAATAACTTGGGCAGACTTTATAAAACACTGCCTGCATTCCTGATCCTTTCTGTCAGACAGCTTAGCTTGGAATATTGCCTCCCTCCCCCATCCCTCACTACCTCCTTGCCCTGGTTGAACTGGTTTTCTGGCATTTCTTATTTTCAGTTACTTTATGAGTGAAAGTAGAGTAATGGGTTGGGGGTGTCATAGAGTTGATGAGGGTAGTTCAATGTGATAAGCAGACAGACAATTAGAACAAGACGAGGAGCAGAGCTAGCACTGATAGATGGTCCTTATACTGGTGTTGTTGTTATTTTGACAATTGCAATCTCCTTCAGTAAGTGAATGGCTCTCTACTAAAGAAAAGTCTTCATCAGGTCCTTCATTTGCCTTCCCAATGCTATAAGCATTAGCAGGTTTGGGGAAGTTAGTAATATTTTTAGATTCAACTTTGTTTTTTTGTCTAACAAATAGGGAAAATGTTTGTATCAAGAACATTAAATCCTGGTGCCGCCTTGGTGTGAACCTAACCAAGCAAGTCAAAGACTTGTATGAAAAAAAAATTTACAGTTTTTGAAGAAAGAATTAGAAGAAGATATCAGAAGATGGAAAGATCTCCAATGCTCATGGCTTGGCACGATTAATATAGTAAAAATGATCATCTTACCAAAAGCAATCTACAGATTCAATGCAATTCCCATCAAATTACCAACGCAATTCTTTACAGACCTGGAAAGAAAAATTCTCAACTTCATATGCAATAACAAGAAACCCAGAATTGCTAAAACAATCCTCTACAATAAAAGATCTTCTGGAGGTATCTCCATCCCTGATCTCAAGCTGTACTATAGAGCAACAATATTAAAAACTGCATGGTACTGGCATAGAAACAAAATGGTGGATCAATGGAATTGAATAGAAGACCCTGACATAAATCCACACACTTATGGACACCTGATTTTTGACAAAGATGCCAATCCATTCAACGGAAAAAAGAAATCATCTTCAACAGATGGTGCTGGTCTAACTGGAAGTCTACATGTAGAAAAATGCAAATAGATCCACATTTATCACCCTGCACAAAACTAAAGTCCAAGTGGATTAAAGAACTCAACATAAAACCAGAAACATTAAATTGGTTTGAAGAGAAAGTGGGGAATACCCTTGAACTCATTGGCACAGGAGACAACTTCCTGAACAGAACACCAACAGCACAGGCTCTAAGAGCAACAATCAATAAATGAATGAGACCTCATGAAACCGAAAGCTTCTGTAAAGCAAAGGACACTGTCTTCAGAACAAAAAGACAGCCTACAGATTGGGAAAGGATCTTCACCAACCCTATATCTGACAGAGGGCTAATATCCAGTATATATAAAGAACTAAAGAAGTTAAACAGCAAAAAATCAAGTAATCTAATTAAAAAATGGGGTACAGAGCTAAACAGAGAATTCTCAATAGAGGAATTTCAAATGGCAGAGAAATACTTAAAGAAATGCTCAACCTCATTAGCCATTAGGAAAATGCAAATTAAAACAACCCTATGATTTCACCTTACACCCATCAGAATGGTTAAGATGAAAAACTCAAGAGACAACACATGCTGGAGAGGCTGTGGAAAAAGGGGAACCCTCCTCCACTGCTGGTGGGAATGTAAACTTGTATAACCACTCTGGAAAGCAATCTGGCGCTTTCTCAGACAACTAGGAATAGCACTTCCTCAAGATCCAGCTATACCCACTCCTGGGCATATATCCAAAAGAGGCTCAAGTACACAATAAGGGCATTTGCTCAACCATGTTTGTAGCAGCCTTATTTGTAATAGCCAGAAGCTGGAAACAGCCCAGATGCCCATCAGTGGAGGAATGGATGCACAAATTGTGGCATATCCACACAATGGAATATTACTCAGCAATAAAAAACAAGGAAATCATGAAATTTGCAGGTAAATGGTGAGATCTGGACAAGATCATCCTGAGTGAGCTATCCCAGAAGCAGAAAGATGTACACTGTATACACTCACTCATATAGACATATAATATAGGATAAACCTACTAAAATCTGTACACCTAAAGAAAGTAATCAACAGGGAGGACTCTTGCTAAAATGCTCAATTCCTATCCAGAAAGGCAAAGAAGATGGACATCAGAAGGAGAAAAGAGGGAACAAGTCAGGAGCCTGACACAGAGGACCTCTGAGAAGCTCTGCCCTGCAGACTATCAATGTAGATGCTGAGACTTATGGGCAACCTTTGGACAGAGTGTAGGGAATCTTAGGAAGGAAGTGGGAAACAGTAAGATCTGGAGAGGACAGGAACTCCACAAGGAGAGCAACAAAACCAAAATATCTGAGCACAGGGGTCTTTCCTGAGACTGCTATTCCAACCAAGGACTATGCATGGAGATAAGCTAAGACCCCTGCACAGATGTAGCCCATGGCAGTTCAATATCCAAGTGGGTTTCATTGTAATAGGAACAGGGACTGTCTCTGACATGAACTGATTGGCCTGCGCTTTAATGACCTCTCCCTGAGGGGGAAGCAGCATTACCAGGCCACAGAAGAAGACAATGCATCCACTCCTGATGAGACCTAATTGACTAGGATCAGAAGGAAGAAAAAGAAGACCTCCACTATCAGTGGACTTGGGGAGGGGCATGCATGCAGAGGGTGGAGGAAGGGAGAGATTGGGACGGAGGAGGGAGAGAACCACAGGGGGAATACAAAGTGAACAAAGTGTAATTACTAAAGAAAAAAAGATGTAATATATGAGAGAATAAATTTATAAAAATAAAAAAGAGTAAAACAAACAAACAAGCAAACAAAAAAAGAACATTAAATCTTGATAAAGAAAAATAAGCATTGTAGATTGATACACATTAAGGAAGCCATTATGCACACCCAACCTCTAAAGCTAAGAAAACTTTTTACATGTACATTTCTATGGGAAACATGGGGATTATTGTACTGATAATATCAAATGTGATCTGGTACGATCCTATAGAGAGAGTAACTTATAAATGATTTTATTTTTCATTTCACAATGCCGCATGTAGCACTCTACATGACTTATGGTCTTTCACCATGAAATATAAACAGAAATCAGGAGAAGATTCATATGCAGATGATGAATAGGAAACACTACAGTAATGGATGGGGGAGTTACAAGGACATTAATGTGATGAATATGCTCATGATTGAAATTTACTATGATAATGACACAGGAACGGTGATTAAAAGTCCTACAGAGATTTTGTTTATTTATGTTTAATGTCATAGATAGTCTATTGTTAGATAATGTTATGCTCCTGAAAACAGACCTAATGGCACCTCATGCCAATTTTAGTAACTCTAAAAGCTTTTAATTGCTAATGAATTTAGAAAGATCTGTCATGCCATTCAAAGTCATCAAATTCTTGGCTCCAGTCAACCATTGTAGTCAAAATTTCTATTGTAGTCCTTATTTAAATTGACCCCAATCCTAGTCACTTGGGATTAAAGGAAATCCAAACTCGGAATATTATTGGAACCACATGAAAGCATAGATATTGAACTATCACATCCAAAATAAAAATTTCATTGGGTTGTCAAGGCACAATATAAAAAGATGAAACCACAACCTCTAAATTTACTGTGGATCTGACAGTTTATATGCTAGTACACTATGGAAACTGACTGCAGTAATTAAATAACTACTGGTGAAAACAATGACTTTTGCTTGAGTACAATGTTGGAAATGAGCCACTGTTGAGTGCCTCTTTTGTCTCTTTCTTCATTCCATTAACCACTGCCAGCCTTCATAGGGCTCAAGTACTTAACTTCTTGGCAGGCAATCAGGAGGGGCATGGCACAAGGATGGGTCACCTCCTTTCCTGTGCAGCATTGCCTGAGGCTGGCCATGTGTTATTGTGAAGAATGACTCTTCATCCCAAGGTTTCTGTGTTGGCTTCACCTTCTCTGACTTAAGAACCTGCTTTTTCCTCTCATTGTTTCAGCCTTGTTTTTCCTGCCTTCTCCCTCACGTCAAGGAATAAATGTTCCTTTACTAAACACTCCTCAAGCTATCCTTTATTTGAGTATATTAAGAATTATCACATTTAATTCTCATAATTCTTTAAAAGAGTTTTGATACAGTTCTTATTTTACGGAAAAGGAAATGAACCTGAAGGAAGCAAATTTGCCCCTGATCAATGAAATAATGAATTGTTGAGCCTGATTTGGGATTTTAGTATGCTGCTGACAATAGACACTATGATCTTCTTGACTGGTTGGAAATTATCTTGATTTCCTAAAATGGAGAAAATAAATACAAAGCGAATTGCCCTATATGGGATATTCGAGAACATGGTAAACATTTATGAGAACAAGTATTAGATAGAATTAAAGAGATCTGTCAGAATTTTGAGAAAAAACATAAGCAAACAGAAACGACAGACTTATAATACTTTCTAATAATGCAAAAACATTCCAGAGGATCAGAAGTCAGAATTTCGTAGACACCTAAAAAGTAGAGAGACTAAGTTCAATGGTAATGAGAATTGCATCTTGACACACTGACCACGGGGCAGTGCTGCCTGCCTACAGTATAAATCCAATTTCAGTGGGCTTAAATTGATAGCAGTATTTATTAGCTCAAGTAACAGCAGAACTTATAGGTACACTCTAATCAACAAAAGTATACACATCCAGTCTTCCCTTATGTGGTCCTTTTATGCCTTCCTATATCTGATTCATGTCATCATGAGGTTCAGGTTCAATAAAAAAAAAAAAAAAAAAAAAACTCTGCAAATAAACAACAGTTATACGTAATTGGCTCTGACATGTACCACTTCCAGCTGCAGAGGTCTGTGATTCTCTCACTGTCAAGTATGAATCCTATGCCTAACTTCTACACAAAGAAAGTCCCCTCATCACATCTTCAACTATTATTCTTGAAGATACAATATTGTGTGTGGCAATGTTACACATAGGGTAACCACAGTGTATCTTAAACATGATTCTATGTTAAGACAAATAAAAACATCCATCTAAATATATTGGATTAGTTTTTGTTAAGAGCAGTAAAAGACCTTTTGAATTTACATACATTAGTGTATTCAAGAGAGACTGTTCTAAGCATTTTTTTTAAATCTGATACTTTACAGTGAAGTAGATATCACCATTACTGCCCTGTACAGGAGCAGAACAGCTTTTGATGTCCCTCAAGGAATCCTCAATATTCAAAATATTTATGGTTCTGTCCTCTTTCCTGTGCACTAGATCAAACATTTTGCTTCCCACAAATAAAACATGTCAAAACAGCTGTCACTTCAAACTATATGTTGTAAGATCAACATTTTGTGGGCTATCCCTTCTTCTCAATGGTAGCACAAAGGGGTTGCTTGAGAAAGCCAGCTGCCATACTGTGAGACTCCCTGAGAAGAGCCTCATACTCATTTAAACTGTACAACTAGTGTGAGTTAGCTTGGAAGCAGGTCCCTTCCACCAGTCTCAAGAGCAGAATCTGTAGTCATTTTCTGGTTTCATGCCCTTCAGAAACAATGATGTGAATGTGTTTAAGCCACCAGGTATATTAGGGTAAACAGCTCCATAGCCATGAAACACTAGGACAACCAGACAAGCAACCAAAAAGCCTAGGAGACAGATACTGTAAAGAAAATTAGCGTGTAGGATGGGAACAGGAGGTACTTAAAAGGGTTTCTCAAAAAAAAAATGGCCCTTTTCAAGGAATTGATATTTGGATTAAGTTAAAAAAAATCTGTATGTAAGCCAGGCCTTGTGTTACATATCTGTAATCACAACACTTAGGAAATGGAAGTATAGCTGAGAAATGGAGAATTCCAAGTTCAAGGTCTGCCAAAGCTATAGTACAGCTGTCCCATGAGAGGCTCCAACCAGAAGTAGAGTTAAGACTTCAAAAGATGCTAAGGCTCACAGACAAACATTGGGCAGAGCACAAGTAGACTGCTGAAAGAGTGGGGGGATTCAAGAAAGAGGAAAGGAGCAACAACAGAGCCAACTAACCAGGGCACAGGTGGTGCTTAGAGAGACTGAAGCACCAACCAAGGACCATGCATGGATTGAACCTAGGCCCCCTACACAGATGTAGCTGATGAATAGTTCAGTGTTCATTTGTGTCCCCTAGGAAGGGAAGTAAGGGCTCTCTCTGACATGCACCCTTTGCCTTTTTTAAAAAATATTTTCCCCTTCATGGGTGCCTTGCAAGGCCACAGGGAAAGAAGATACCCCCAGTCTTGATGCAGTGTGATGTGCTAGGGTAGGTTGTCAGGAGGAGTTCCCATTTTCTGAGGAACAGAGGAAAAGGAAATGTGGGAGGAAAGATGGGACTGGGAGGAGAAAGGAGTGGGTACTAAAATCCAGATGTAAAGTGAATGAATAAATAAAAAATAAAAATAAAATGTCTATGTATAAGTATTAGAATAGCAAGAGATAAAAAATACTAAGACACTAAGAAGGAAAAGGTGTCTTGGAAGGAAAGAAATGAAGGAAAGAAGGCTGGAATACAGTGAAGGGATGGTGATATTGGCTTGGCTTTGAAAGTGAAATTGATGACATTTGAGAAATGCAATTAGGAAGGAAATACTAATTTGAACTGGTGTTTTCAGGAGGGAAAATTGAAAATGCTTACTAGTAACTCACACATGGTTGAAAAGCACGAGGTTGAGGCAGAATGTGAATTTAGATGCAGTATTATTTGAAATTTCCAACAGAGTCTGACATGGGATAAAATGTAGACTATTCTTGCTGTGTGGGATCTGATGTAGTTATAATTCAATTGGAATATTGCTGGTTAAGGGCGGTGACAATCCAGAACTTCCTAATTATTTACACTTAATTCCAAACAAGTTAACTCTGGCTAAGAAATTGTTATAAGTGAATTCAATATTTTTACTGATTAGTTTTATGTGAACTCTACACCAGCTATAGTCATCTGAGAGGATGGAGTCTCGGTTTAAAAAATGTCTCCATAAGATCTGACTATAGGCAAGTTTTTAGGGTACTTTCTTAAAGGGAGAGGGCCCAGCCCATGGTAGGTGGTGCCATTGTTAGGCTGGTGTGCTGGATTCTACAAGAAAGCAGGCTAAACAAGCCATGGGGAGGGAGATAGTAAGCATTACTCCTCCATGGCCTCCACATCTGCTCCTATCTCTCAATGCCTGACCTGTTTGAGTTCTTTCCCAAATTTCTCAAATGATGGACAGTGACATGGAAGTGCAAGCCAAATAAACTTTTTTTTTTTCTTTTTCAAAAGTTGCTTTTGGTCTTACTGTTACATCACAGCAATAGAAACCCTTAATTAGGAATTAAGACAATATTCTGCTATTAAAAATGATTATATGAAGTGATGAAAATTTAGAAAAAGTATCCTGAAGACAATCAAAATGGCAAGAAAGGGCCAAGCTTGAAAGAAACTGGGCAGCTGAATGTTCCTGAAGGTAACTATAGACAGCTTTCTTGGTTATTATTAAGTCAGAGATTCCTTAAAATATTTGGAGAACACTGAAACATGTCCACAACAGGTCACTGGAGTCCTTGACAAAGGCAGATTTGGTGGGGACAGAGGCCACATTAGATGAGATGAGAGAAAATAAAGAAAACTTTCAAATAAAAGTAGTGACAGAAAATAGTCTCAAATCATTGGAGATTTTTTTTTCTGTAAAAGGAATAAAGAAATACAATTATGGGGGGGGGGATTCCAGGATGGCAGTTACCAGTGCATACTGTATCTGAGGGTTACAGGATCTGAAACTCTGAAATTGGTGATTAGAGAGGCAGCTGAAGCCAGGATATCAACATTGAGGCTTCCTGGATTAGAGGGGAAAACCTGGGAGCTGGGATGATTTTGATCCAGGTCACCTGTGGACATCTCTGGGAATGAGAGTAGTGAATACTCAACCTCCTGCACTTCCCCCTTTCCCCAAGCACAGATATCCCTGCTCAGCAAGGCGGCCAGCAGTGGCCTCTGCCCTAGGCACTGATACTGATTGGATGAGACTGCAGTGATTGTCTCAAGCACTAGTCTCCACAATCAGTGACTGAGACAGCAGAGGAGGGCCTCACAGAGCTGCTGCTGGGGCAGGACAGCAGCTAGTACAAGCAGGAGCCTCCATGTTCACTGTGACTGAGGCTGCAGAGGCATACCTGCCCAGCAGCCAAACAGTGGACACCACTGAGCTGATGGATCTCCTACACTATCATTTGCTCCTGTGGGCCCAAATCTGTGAGTAGAGCACAGGACAATCACCTGTGCTTTCCGATTAGACCTGTGAGTGAGTGAGTAAGTGAGTGAGTGAGTGAGTGAGTGAGTGAGTGAGTGAGTGAGTGAGTGCTCCTTCAAGTGAGTGCTTGCAGGGCCCCAGAAACAGGGCCCTTATATGCTAGCAGCCAATCATCTGATCTGTCCTACCCCACTGCGGGCAGCATAGGGATCCTTGGGACAGCATTCTCAATTTTGAAGCTCTATCTCTGTGGGTCTCTCAGTGGAGTCCTGGCAAACAGTTCCTGGAGCATAGACAGATCTGAATACCAGTAGGACAGTACAATAGGCCTGTAGGCCACTGAGGTATTCAGGGCACCAGTGCATGCATATTGAGCCCTTGAAAAGAGATAGCACCTGTACTGCCCGCCCCCATTTCAGGCATCTACAAGGTCTAGCACCCTCTCCCTCAAGGCACATGCCCACACCCACACCTGTGCTTGCACACATTCACCTGCGACCTTCTTTCCTTAGCTACAGCTGAAACACCAACATCCACTCTCAAACCACTGGATCTCTCTCATCTTCCTGAAGAATATTCCAGACACCAGAAATAGTTGAACCCAGTCTGAAGTACAGACTACAGGAACAGAGAAGTTTACAGATAAGCAGATGGCTAAAGGTCAGCAAAAGGAAACACCCAACAAAAATCAGGACATCATGGCTGCACCAGCAACCCCCAAAAGAAATTGACAATTTTTTCTTTTTTATTTGTATTGACTACACATTATTCACTTTGTATCCCCCATAAGCCCCTCCCTCCTCCCCTCCTGATCCCACCCTTCCACCCCCTTCTTCATGCATGCCCCTTTCCAAGTCCACTGATAGGGGAGGTCCTCCTCTCCCTCCTTCTAATCTTAGTCTATGGATCACATCAGGAGTGGCTGCATTGTCATCTTCTGTGGCCTGGTAAGGCTGCTCTCCCCTCAGGGGGAGGTGATCAAAGAGCAGGCCAATCAGATTATGTCAGAGGCAGTCCCTCCTCTCATTACTATGTAACCCACTTGGACACTAAACTGTCATGTGCTACATCTATACAGGGGTTCTAGGTTATCTCCATGCATGGTACTTTGTTGGAGTATGAGTCCCTGGGAAGATCCCTGTGTTCAAATTTCTGATTCTGTTGCACTCTTTGTGGAGTTCCTGTCCTCTCCAGATCTTATTATTTCCCACTTCTTACATAAGATCCATGCACTCTGCCCAACAGTTGGCCATAGGTCTCAGCATCTGCTTTGATAATCTGCAGGGCAGAGCCTTTCAGAGGCCCTCCTTGGTGGGTTTCTAGCTTGTTTCCTGTTTTCTTCTCCTTCTGATGTCCTTCCTCTTTGCCTTTCAGGATGGGGATTGAACATTTAAGTCAGGGTCCTCTCTCTTGATTAGTTTCTTTAGATGTACAGATTTTAGTGGGTTTATCCTATATTACATATCTATATGAGTGAATATATACCGTGTGTGTCTTTCTGCTTTTGGGACAGCTCACTCAGGATGATCCTTTCCAGGTCCCACCATTTACCTGCAAATTTCATGATTTCCTTATTTTTCATTGCTGAGTAATAATCCATTGTGTAGATGTACCCCAATTTCTGCATCCATTCTTCAGTTGAGGGGCATCTGGGCTGTTTCTAGCTTCTGGCTATTACAAATAAAGCTGCTACAAACATTGTTGAGCAAATGCCCTTATTGTGTACTTGAGCCTCTTTTGGATATATGCCTAGGAATAGTATGGCTGGATCTTGAGTAAGCGCTATTCCCAGTTGTCTGAGAAAGCGCCAGATTGCTTTCCGGAGTGGTTGTACAAGTTTACATTCCCACCAGCAGTGGAGGAGGGTTCCCCTTTCTCCATACCCTCTCCAGCATGTGTTGTTTTTGAACTTAGCCATTGTGATGGGTGTAAGGTGAAATCTCAGGGTCATTTTGATTTGCATTTCCATTATGGCTAGTAACATTGAGCATTTCTTTAAGTGTTTATCTGCCATTCTATGTTCCTCTACAGAGAATTCTCTGTTCCCCATTTTTTAATTAAATTCTTGGTTTGCTGCTTTTCAGCTTCTTTAGTTCTTTATATATACTTGATATGAGCCCTCTGTCAGATAAAGGGTTGGAGAAGGTTCTTTCCCAATCTGTAGGCAGTCACTTTGTTTTGATGATGGTGTCCTTTGCTTTACAGAAGCTTGTCAGTTTCATGAGGTCCCATTTATTGATTGTTGCACTTAGAACCTGTGCTGTTGGTGTTCTCTTCAGGAAGTTTTCTCCTGTACCAATGAGTTCTAGAGGATTCCCCACTTTTTTTTCTAGCCGATTTAATGTGTCTGGTTTTATGTTGAGGTCTTTGATCCACTTGGACTTCAGTTGTGTGCAGGGTGATAATTATGGATATATTTTCATTTTTCTACATGTAGACATCCAGTTAGACCAGCACCATTTGTTGAAGATGCTATTTTTTTTCCACTGTATGGTTTTGGCATCTTTTTCAAAGATCAGGTGTCCATAAGTGTGTGGGTTTGTTTCTGGGTCTTCTGTTTGGTTCCATTGATCCACCATTCTGTTTCTATGCCAATACCATGCAGTTTTTATTACAGTTGCTCTATAGTACAGCTTGAGATCAGGGATGGAGATACCTCCAGAAGATCTTTTATTGTAGAGAATTGTTTTAGCAATTCTGGGTTTCTTGTTATTGCATATGAAGTTGAGAATTTTTCTTTCCAGGTCTGTAAAGAATTGTGTTGGTAATTTGATGGGAATTGTATTGAATCTGTAGATTGCTTTTGGTAAGATGGCCATTTTTACTGTATTAATCCTGCCAAGCCATGAGCATGGGAGATCTTTCCATCTTCTGATATCTTCTTCTAATTCTTTCTTCAGAGACTTGAAATTTTTTTCATACAAGTCTTTGACTTGCTTGGTTAGTGTTACACCAAGGTACTTTATGCCATTTGTGGCTATTGTGAAGGTTGTCGTTTCCATAATTTCTTTCTTGGCCCTCTTGTCTTTTGTACACAGGAAGGCTACTGATTTTTTTGAGTTAATTTTGTATCCGGCCACTTTGCTGAAGGTGTTTATTAGCTATAGGAGTCCCTGGTAGAATTTTTGGTGTAACTCAGGTATACTATCATATCATCTGCAAATAATGATAATTTGATTTTTTTCCTTTCCAATTTGTGTCCACTGGATCTCCTTCAACTGTCTTATTGCTGTATCAAGGACTGCCAGAACTATGTTGAAGAAATATGGAGAGAATGGGCAGCCTTGCCTTGTCCCTGATTTCAGTGGGAAGAAATTGACATTTTAACTCATCGGAAACACAGGAAAATGATTTTAAAGCTATACTTATCCAGTTTTTAGAGGCACACAAAGAGGAAATGAACAAAGCTCTCAAAGAAACACAAGCAAATAGAGCCTAACAGGTAGAAGCATAAGTAGAGACATAAATCCTGGCATGTAGTAAAGAAAGAAACAAAGAAAAAATAGAAACCATCACAGAAAGACAGGAATCCACATACAAACAGATGAAGGAAATAGGGCAAAACTTGAAAACAGAATTAGAATCAATAAAGTAAACACAGAGAAAACCCTGGAGCTGGAGAACTTAGAGGAATAATCAAGGTAGGAAGGTAAGCATCACCAACAGAATACAAGAGATGGAAGAGAGAATCGCAGGTGCTGAATATACAATTGCAGAAATGAATACATCACTCAAAGAAAAAATAAAATCAGAAAAGTTCCAAACAAAAAAACACCAAAAAAAAAAAAAATCAACGACACCATGAAAATGCAAAATCTAAGAATAATAGGAATAGACAAAAAAGATCCCAGACTTCAAGGTCCAGAAAATATTTTCAAGAAAATCATAGAAGAGTAATTTCCCAAATTAAAGAAAGAGATGTCCCATAAACACACAAGGGGCCTACAGAACACAAAATAGAGTAGACCAGAAAGGAAACTCCTCATGTCACATAATAGTCAAAACACTAAATATACAGAACAAAGAAAAAATATTAAAGGCAGCAAGGAAAAAAGACCAGGTAACATATATAGGTAGACCTATTAGAATCATACCAGACTTCTCAACAGAAACTATGAAAGCCGGAGTGGCCTGGGTAGATGTCATGCAGACTCTAAGAGATGCCAAGCCAGATATACCTAGCAAGCTTTCCATCCACATGGATGGATAAAACAAAATATTCTATGACAAAACTAAACTTAAACAATGTCTACAAAGCAATCCAGCTCTACAGAAGATACTGGACTCCAATCCAATGAAATCAACTACACCCAAGAAAACACAGGATATAGATAAATTCACAGAAAAAAATAATTAAAAGAAAACAAGCGTTGAAACTTGGGAACACCACTAACTCCACAATAAAAGAAACTAACATTCATTGGTCACTATTATCTATCAACATCAAAGGACTCAACTCTCCAATAAAAAGACACAGACAAACAGAATGGTTGCAGGAACAAGATTCAACATTCTGCTGTATTCATGAAACACACCTCTGCAACAAAGATAAACACTACCTTAGAGTAAAAGGCTAGAGAATTTTTTTTTCAAGCAAACAGGCCCAGAACACAAGCTGGGGTACTTATCCTAATATTGAATAAAATAAACTTTAAACCAAAATTAATCAAAAAAGATGAGGAGGGGCATTTCATTCTTGTCAAAGGAAAAATCCACCAGGAGGACATCACAATCCTGAACATCTATGCCCCAAATACAAAAGCACCTTCATTTGTAAATGAAATGTCATTAAAGCTTAAATCCCAAATTGATTCCATCCAACACCTTAGTCGTGGGAGACTTCAACACTCCACTTTCACCAAGGGACAGATCATCTAGGCAGAAGCTAAATAGGGAAATAATGACACTTACAGAGGTCCTAAATCAAATGGACCTAATAGATCTCTATAGAACTTTTCACCCAAATTCAAAAGAGTATACCTTCTTTTCAGCACCTCATGGAACCTTCTCAAAAACTGACCATTGACAAACCAAGCCTCAACAGATATATGAAGAGCGAAATAATCTCTTGAATCCTATCAGGCAACCATAGTCTAAAACTAGACCTCAACAACAGAAATAACAAAAAGCCTACATACACATGGAAACTAAACAACTCTCTACTCAATGACAGCTTCGTCAGGGAAGATATGAAAAAAGTAGTTAGAGACTTCCTAAAATTCAATGAAAATGAAGGCACAACTTATATAAACCTATGGGAAACTATGAAAGCAGTGCTAAGAGGAAAATTCATAGCACTAAGTGCCTCCTGAAAGAAGTTTGAGACATCTCATACAAGCAATTTAACAGCACACCTAAAAGCCCTAGGGAAAAAAAAAAAGAAACAGACACCCCGAAGACAAGTAGAAAGTTGGATATAATCAAACTCAGAGACGAAATAAATGAATTAGAAACAAAGAAAACAATTCAGAGAATCAATAAGACCAAGATAGACAAACCTTTAGCCAAAAATGTCAACAAGATAGACAAACCTTTAGCCAAACTAACTAAAAGGAAGAGAGAAACTATCCAAATCAGCAAAATCATAAATGAAAAGAGGGACATAACAACAGATACTGAGGAAATCAAAACAATCATTAGGACTTACTATAAAAGCCTCAGGCCACAAAATTTAAAAATCTAAATGAAATGGACATTTTTCTTGATAGACTCATCTGTTGAAATTAAATCATAATCAGGTAAATAGATTAAAGAGTCCTATATCCCCCGAAGAAAATAAAAGCAATCATCAAAAGTTTCGCTTCCAAAATAAGCCCAGGGCCAGATGGTTTCAGTGCAGAATTCTACCAGACCTTCAGAAAAGTGGTAACTCCAATTCTCTTCAAATTATTCCACTAAATACAAACAGAAGGAACATTACCAAACTCATTCTATGAAGCCACAGTCACCTTCATGCCTAAACTACACAAAGACTCGAATAAAAAAGAAAATTTCAGACCTATCTCTTACGAACATTGATGCAAAAATACTCAATAATATACTGTCAAACCAAAATATAAATGTTATCATCTAGCATGACCAAGTAGGCTTCATCCCAGGCATGCAGAAGTGGTTCAATATATAGATATCCATCAACATAATCCATCATATAAAGAAACTGAAGGAGAAAACCACATGATCATCTTCGATGCCAAAAAAGCATTCAACAAAATTCAACATCCATTCGTGTTTAAAGTCTTAGGGAGATCAGGGTTAGAAGGCACATACGTAAAGTTAGTAAAGACAATATACAGTAAACCTATTGACAATATCAAACTAAGTGGAGAGAAACTTCAATTAAATCCACTGAAATCAGGGACAAGGCAAAACTGCCCACTCTCTCCATATCTCTTAAACATAGTACTTGAAATCTTAGCTAGAGCAATAAGACAATTAAAGGAGGTCAAGGGGATACAAATTGGAAGGAAGAAGTCAAAGTGTCACTATCTGCAGATGATAAGACAGTATACAAGAGTAACCACAAAAATACAACCAGCAAACCCCTTCAGCTGATAAACACCTTTGGCAAAGTGGCTGAATACAAAATTAACTCAAAAAAATCAGAACCCCTCTTGTACATGAAAGAAAAAAGTGTCAAGAAAGAAATTAGGGAAACACCACCCTTCACAATAGCCACTAATAACATGAAGTACCTTGGTGTGACTCTAACCTAGTATGAAAAGACCTGTTTGAAAATAGAATGTCAACTCTGAAGAAAGAAATTGAAGAAGATATCAGTAGATGGAAAGAGCTCCCATGCCCATGGATGAGTAGGATTAACATAGTGAAAATGGCCATTCTGCCAAAAGCAATCTGTGTGTTAAATGCAGTTCCCATCAAAATAATAAAACAATTTTTTACAGACCTTGAAATAACAAATCTCAATTTCATACGGAAAAACAAAACAAAACAAAAAACCCAGAATTGCTAAAACAATCTTGAACAACAACAGATTGTTTGGAGGTATCTTCCTCCCTGACCTCAAGCTGTACTGTTTTCAGTTGTAGCCTGAAATTCAAAGTCTACAAATCCAAGTTCAAGTGACACATCCAATTCTCACTTCTTCCAGGAGAACAGGAACTCTCCTAATGTTTCATTATTATTATGGCAGTAAGGCAAGGTAATATTTTCATATACTTTTATGTCTATTATGCTATAATCACTTTTGAAGATTATGCAAAATTTAATGCTTCTATAGCTTTTGAGTTTTCAGAGTCTTGACTTTATTTGCAAACTAATGAAGTCTTGAAGCCATGCAATCATGGTCAGGCTACTGCTTCAGTGCCTTTTTTACACCACCAGCCAATACTGAGATAGCAAGCTCAAATCTCCTTAAAAATAATCATAGATAAGATTATAATAGATATCTAAGCAAATCACCATCTCTCTACAAGCCCCAGGTAAAGAGCTAGGGGTAATCACATCAATTGCCTCCAGGGAAGAAAAATAATGAGGGGAACAATCTGAATGACTTAACATCACTGAACAGGTATTCCTGGTTAATGACTGTCAACTTGCACAGATTCAACCGAGAGAATTCAGGAAAACTTAGTATATTTGTTGCCACCAAAAAGACAGCCAATGAGTAACAAAGGGTAATAACCAAATGGCTAAACAGAGAAGAAAATAAAGGAAAATATTCATATTGGACAGTTCAGGGCACTGGTATATATTTTTGCAATTTAAATAAATTTATTTTTCCTCAAAACTGCCTAGTTTCTTGCAGTTTCATTAATTGTGCTGAGTGCTTTGGGGCTCTTAATTTTTACTAGCTTTCAAGAGAATTATCTGTAAAAACAAATTGCTTTGACAAGCCGAGTATATCCAATGTTTATATGAAAAAGACACTGTAGATTGATTGAAATTCCCTGTGAAGTAGAACATTCAATCTAAGCCCATGATCTACAGGCAATTGTCCTGTGTCTGTTATCCAATACATAACGCATTGAAGAATTGCAACTTCCTTCTAATCTACTATACTAATCAAATATTGTTTATAAAACCTTCACTCACACTAGTGATGTCTGACACACTGAGAACTTCTTCATCTCTATGAAACAACATCCACTACTTTGTTCACAGAGGAAATTAGATTCTCAGTTATTCTGGCTACCTCTGAGTATCATCTTGTCTTCTGTCACTATTTTATTTGAAGTCAACAGCAGAAACTTTTCTAAAACATATTGTTAGAAAAACAATTTGATGTATTATATAATGCAATAAAATAGACATTTTTTGTTTGTTTGACTTTTGAGAGAGGGCCTCTCTGTATAGCCTTAGCTGTCCTTGACTCACTTTATAGAGCAGCTGGCCTTAAACTCACAAATATTGACCCGCCTCTGCCTCCCTGTGTGCTGGGATTACAGGTGTGAGCCACTGTGCTAGGCTTAAAATAGACGTTTTTTGACATTATTTCTTCTTGCAATAAGATGGTACTATCTTGGAGTAGATAATCACTTGTTCCAGTAGCTATGATAGCTAGGATGTCACAATGATGACAACTAAGTTTATAGTAATGCAGCTTTTGTGAGGTCGTCCTCCACAATGAGATGACATTTTAGAGGAAGATAGTTGTTTTAGAGTATTACACACACCTGTAAGTAGTCCCTCACTCATGCTGTATAAGCAAGTAAGCCCAATAAACTCAGTGGCTCCCTAAGCTGGATGTCAATGGAATTGTATTTTGATTGGTTTTTGGATGAATAGGCAGCTATTCATATCTCTCCTGGAAATATTATTGCAACAAATACCATGTAAGACAAGTAGCTGAGAAATACACACCCAGATTATTTCACATCTAATTTCAATGCACACACACACACACACACACACACACACACACACACACACACCAAAAACCTTCATAGGTGATTGTGATGGTTAATTTCTGGTCATTTTGACAGAACAAGTACAGCATCATTTCTGGGTGCATTTAAATAAGTGGACTCAGAAAATGAAGATCTACTATCACTATAGAGGCAGGCACTACTCAATCACATCAGACCTGGGAGGCACAAAGTAGAAGGATAGATTTATGTTTTTCTCCTTTTCTCCTCTACTTTCTCTCTTTACTCTGACTCTCCCTCTTTCCCTCTTCCTCCCTTTTATCTCCCCCATGCTTCTCTTTTTCTCTGTCTCTCTCTCCTGTTCTCAGATATCATAAACTTCTGTTTTCATAGTTTGTTCTAAATCCAGTCTTGGATCCCTGCTCTTTCTCATGTTTTTTGTTTGAACTGAATTGTATCTAAAGTTGTGTCTAGTTAACCACAGAGCACCCCAGCTTCTAAAGCCACTTAAGCTAATAATAATAATAATAATAATAATAATAATAATAATAATAATTCATGTTGCATATTCCTATCTTTTTATTTATTTGAAGAACTTTGACTCAAGTTTTGATCAATAAATATTTACAGAAATTAACACTTCACAAAATTCAAATTAAATTTTAAGCAACCATCAATACAGATGTTATTTTACATAGTTATATAAATAAAATAATATTAATGAGAAATAAGTAGCAAGCAAACAAATATTCAAAAATGATAAATTAGATATTACTTCATCAATAAATTTCAGTTTTATAAATTAAACTCCCTTTCAGGGAACTGAAAAATGCAACTAATAAACTAGACTTTCTAGAAGATTCTGAGGGATTTTTCTTTTGTGATTTGCTTCAAAACTTAATATATTAATTTTAGGTCCCATTGTAAAGATGCAGGAATCTTGGGTCATGAGGACATAAGCTTTGGATTATTAAAATCAAAGGTGGAAGCAGAATAGAAAACTAAGATTTGCATTGCTCAATTAGAAACAAAAATAAAATCTAACGTGGAAAGCCAGCCACTCAGGACTCTTTGTAAAAATAATGACTATTAATTATAGAAAAGATTGTATTAGACATCAGTCCTAATGGTTTCATCATTCAATTATCAGGAGGAGAATATTTTGTCTCTCACAATAAAGTAGGAAAAATGTGTTCAAGAGAAACTTTAAATAATAAAGTTAATTTCATATCAAAGTAAAATGAAGTAATGCCATTTTTACTAAGCAACTGTCATATAATACAAAAGGAACTGATAACTGAGTGTTTAAACACAGCAAACACTTGTTTTCTGACATTTCTTATTGAGGTAAGACAATCAGAGAACATTTTAGCACAAAGCATGAGAAAGAATAGCCATTAGTTGAACAATGTCTAAGGCAAAAAAAAAATGCTGGGTTTGCTTTTTATTTCTTTATCTCTCTTCAGCCCCAAAGAATATTTTTAACTATTTCATCATCTCTTGCTCAGTTCTGTTATGACACTGTTCCTTACTGTTGCTACCCTCATCTTTGTTAGCAGACCTATTCACTTTTGATCTCTTATAGTTTAGTCTCCAAAGAACATGTACAGTTTTGATGTTAACCCAACAGTGGATCATTTAGATTTTCCTCAAGCCTTTAGAATCTTATAATATAGAACTCCTGAAGGCAAACCAAAAGAAATCTTGATTTTTCGTCTTCTCACTGTCATTAAATATCTAACAGAAAGCCAGTTAGGTGAGGAAGGACATATTTTGATTTATGGAGTTCAGCTTCTGAGAATGTAATCCACTGTGGAAGAGAAGAAATGGCAGAGTTCACGGCAGTAAGAATATGTAAAAGCTTTCCACTGTAGTTGCAAATAGGAAGCAGACATTTCTAGGAATGTAAGGTGGGACTATAAATTTTAAGGCCTCAGCCCTGGAACTCTGCCTCTATCAATCATATCACCCATTACCAATGTGCTATAATTTCTTAAAACAGTAGTAGTGGTTAGGAACCAACACATAGATAGCATATAGAGGACATTTCTATTAAAACTGTTAACACCCCTCAAACTCACAGGAACTAATCTCAAATATACTTCCACTTTCTTTCCTTACCATTTCCTTGTAATATTTAGAGTCTATAGATTTCCAAGTATACAACATTAATCTTGTTGTTATGGAAACTTCCTACAGTTGTTATGTTAAAAGTTGATGCCCCCTCCTAATCTACTATTCTCTAATGTGGCTCTTGCACTTGTATTTGCTAAATAAATAAAGGAAACACTTTTAAAATGAAAAGATTTACTGTTGCATATGAAAACAACCCTTTTCTAAGTGGGAGAATTAATATTTACTCTACTGTACTTATATTTAGAATAACTAATTCTGTCTTTATACAGTCTTTATTACTTTTTTATTGTTGTGATAGGATACTATGACTAAGGCAACTTCCAAAAGAAAGTTTTTAATTTGGGCTTATAGTTTCTGCCAGAGCCAGCTGGCAGAGTAAAACAGCTCTTGACTGGGGAATGAGGATTGAAAGAAAATTACAAAACCCAACACACTATTCATGGGATCTGTTCAAGAGGGCTACCAGTAGAAACTGTTACAGCAGTTTATTCCATAATCCTTTGATAGTCACAGCAAAGCACCTCAGTACAATGAAGGGGTTCACAGAGAAGTCAAACTTGTTTACCTCTACTACCTGTCTGTCTGATCCGCACACAAACAAAAGGTAAACTTGTCAAAACATCTTGCCTGGTGTCTCAAAGAAAAGGAAGTAGACTTGGCAAAACATCCTGTTTAACCTTGACTCCAGGTGAAGACCAGGGGGAAAAATGTTTTTTGCTGAGAGCTCAATAACAAAGCATCCTAACAAACCAGCAGCTCTGCACCAATTTCAAAAGGTTAGAGTCCATTATAGCAAACAAAGGGATGGTGGCAGGAATATCTGAGATCTCACATCATGATCCAAAAGTAGAGGACACACACACACACACACTCACTGGGATAGAGGGGGAAAAGAGGAGAGACAGATACAGACAGAGAGACACAGAGAACACTGGAAAAAGCCTGCCCCCTCCTTCAACAAGGGTACTTCTCCCAATCCTTCCCAAATATTTGCACCAGCTGGGGACCATGTATTCAAATATATGAACCCATGGAAACCTTTCTCATTTAAACCATCGCAATAACTAAGAAAACATTGTTTTGCATAGGATTTGCTTTAAGCAGAAATCATGAAAACTTTTATAAGGTATAACAATTTCAACTTGTCATCAAAAGTTTTAAAAGTAAGCATATGAGCTGCTTTAAGGTATTTAAAATTGTCATGATTCTAAAACATGTCTATACATTCAGAATATTTACCATGCCTTAACCTCACAAAGATGTGGTCTCTGCTTACTGTAAGAACAGACCAGGCTTAATGATCTGATTTTCAGGAATAAGTTACAGCATAGTTGATAAACTGAGTATGATACTAGATTGTAAAAAGCATCACAACTTCATGCTTGCTCAGTCCAGGTAGGTGTGCCTGCCAGATGTTATGAGGTAACTTAAGTAGCCATGCACAACACTCAGGTGAGTGGGTGTGGCCTCAGCCCTCAGTGACTCCAGTAAGCCACTACAGAAGCACAACTCTAAGCACAGCTTCCAGTGACTGCAGCTTGGACAATGTATTGACTATGGTCCAAGATAAATTCATTCAAAACCCAGCTAAGCCTTGGAATCTTCATAATTCAAGAGAAATATAAAGAGTTATTATTTGACCAACTTACTAGGGACACTTTGTTATATGATGATATATAACTAAAATAGGATTTTAATGGACCTTTTGCACACAAGCTGTAAGTTTCACAGATAGCCACTGGATGCTCAGTTTTGGTAAATTTAATCTCTCTTAGTCACACTGGTTTCATTTGAGTAAGATGAGAATTATAGACTGTTTGTTACTGCCTCCCTGTGAAGGGAAGAGTAAATAATTTGTGTTAACATCTAGAACAATCTGATATTCGTTTTACTTTTTATCCCCGAGAATACAAATATATATATATATATATATATATATATATATATATATATATATATATCACTTTGTTGAGTCATTTTTTTTTTGGATGAGAATGGAGTAAAGTAGGCTTGAGAGTTGTAAAGAACCTAATTTCCAAATACACCATAAGAAAGATTTAGTGAACAAGCTGTTTATTTGGGACGGATAGTGTATTTATTCATAAAATCTTCTTTGCAAAGTGAATATAACACTTGGAAAACCCACTAAAGCCTCCTAAATTCTATAAAGTCCTTCAATGCATCTAAATTGGATGTGAGAATAACAATATGGTAATATATTTTGGTAGATGCTGTACACCAGTCCCCTTTAGGGAAGGAAGGATTTATGTCTGGGTTGCTGTGTGTTCTGTTTACTAACAGTAATCAGTGCCTTCATCTTGTGGGACTAAATCCCACCTGAAGACAGCTGCCTCACCCAAAGGCACACCCTCTCCTTCTGAGCATCCTGCATTTATTTCCAGTTCTACATGGGAGAATATGTGCTCTTTAAGAGCCATCCTCGTAGCAGAGCTTCCTCTGGGGTTGGACCAAACCTTGGTAATAAAGTCAGGGCACTCAGCCTCTTCCCTCTGTGCTGTCTTTCTTTCTTTTCTATGCTCTGTAATTATATGTGTCAGAGTGCACTCTGATGAACTTCATGCAAGTGAATCTGCATCTTAGATCTGTGGCCTGAACCACCAAAATGCTGACATAGCCATTGCTGCCCATTTTCTGGACCAAACCTGTTGCTAAGGTCCTTCTGGGACTCAAATGTAGTTATGTTTAGAAGTGAAGTGGTTTGGTGGGGTGGTCTCTTGAGAAGCCTCATTATGGCTATGTATAGCATTTAGTCTAGGTGGGGCATTATGCTTGCCTTACAAGTAGAGAAACTATTTTTCAAACCTAAATGCTACACTCTGAGAAACAGAAAATTTTATTAGAGAAGATGAGATGACTAGATAGGCTTATAAGGAGTGTCATAACGACTTTAGGAGATTTTAAAGAATTATTATAAAGTAAAATAAGTATTATTTTATGTGTCTTTGTTTTAATAATTATCCTACTTACATGGATATGGTTAAAGGAATTGAAATAAATATCTTGAAGAGATGCTTGCATCCCAGGCTCAGTGCAACATTAATAGCAGAGATATAGGATTGAGCCATGTGTGAAGCAACAGATGACTAGAGAGGAATATATGTTGCATGTGCACAGTGGCATGCTAAGCAGCCACTAATGGAAGGAGTTCTGTCATCTGCAAAGATATGAAGAAACCAGTATTGTATCAGGATAAATGAAGGAAGCCAGACACAGAATGGCAAGTATGTGTGGAAAAGAGAGACTTACAGAGGAAAGAATAGAATGGTGATTACTAGAGGCTTGAAGAGTAAGGCAAGTGGAAAAAGGAGAGATGGTGATCAGAGGGCATGAATCTTTGTCTAGATAGGAAGGTAAGTCCAGCTAGCTGTATAATAAATAAAATGTTTTATGTTGAAATTTGACAGGCTTCCTGGGCAAGGGTCTGGGGATAGAAGGAGAAAGAGGTAAGAGCAAGAGAAGGGAGAATGTAGGATTTTCCCGTGCAAAGGAAGAGAATGGGGTAAAAATAAAGATAGGTGAGACTATTCCCCATCCACTCACCAAGGGGCAACATACAAACAGGACAACTTGGCTGTTTCCCCACTCTAACATGGACAGAAGATCATGGGGTCATAGGTAGAATGTAACCCAAAGAAGATAAGCAGTATACACTGTGTTACATACATTTTTGGAGGTCCCCTAATTGGTTACTCCTGACATGAGATAGGAGTATTCTAGAAAGAGATAAAGCTACCTGAAAATTAATTTATTTGAAAACAGAATCTGCTTGGTAAAAAAGTTTCCTCTGCACTGAGGGTTTCACTAAAATCACTGATGCCTACAATCAGAAGAACCCTCTTCTTGTTCAGTTTTCCTGCTTCCTAATATCTATGAATGCAGCAATGGATTGAGAATGTCTGGATCACAGTCAGACACAGTACAATTATCAAGAAGTGGTCTTTTTTGCAGTAGGAATACCTTTTTAATGCTCCTGAATTTCAATTTACTTTAGTTAGAAACTGTGGCATGAACATTAGGAAAATAAAGAGGATGAGGACATGTAAAGATTGCTTCTCCTGTTTTTCATTAATCACACTACTTGTGGAATCCTATCACTGGCTTCCGTTTTAGCCATCTCTTTTCTTTTATGACTGCATCCATTAAACTGACATTTCTATAAAATAACATTTGGAGAACTCTGAATCTCTTCAGCATAATCTTTAATAACTGCCTTGTGCTTACACTGACAGCAGCGATAAAATGTCTAGCACCATTTTATAGGTCACTTAATACCTCGGTTTATTTTAGCTCAGAAAAGCAATAATAGGTAACAGATAATGAACTCGCTATGGATTTCTGTAATGTCATATCTCAGTTGGCAATGACTTCAGAAGAACCTTAGAATAAACAGAAGTTTTTCTCATTCTCATTTTTACAATGATTCTGAACATTACCATTAGCCTTTGAAATGGTGCACTTCAGTTTTTATAACATGATATCAGTTATTATGCAAACAAAATAACATTTATTGGTCAAAATGGCTTCCTCCAGAACTTCAAATTATAAAAATGAAAGAGGCAATACAGCTCTGTAGAAAATGCAAAACTAAATTGTACCAAGACATCTTTATGCAATATAGTAGCCACTGATAAAAAGTGGGTGTTAAATTATAAAAAGAGATTAATTTAAATTATGTAGAATTTAAAATTTAGTAACAGCAAGGCAGTAATTTTTTAAACTATGGTTTGTATCATTTAGTACAATGTTCCATAATGTTGTTTTCATAGATTAAAAAAAGCTAACAATAATTGCTTAATGTGATGTATGTAGCAAAAAATGTTTCAAAATTAGGCACTAATTATTTGATGTTTTCCCATTACACAATTTGGAAACAATGATAAATATATGTTTTATTTGCTTAAACAACACATTACATGTTATTTCAAATGGCTTTGTTAGGTTTCTTATTTAATTTATGTAGAGGACAAAAGAAAATTTATTTGACTCTCTGGGATTGTACTTACAGATGGCTATATGAGCACCCATCTGCCTGCTGGGAATTGATTCTGGGCTTTTTCCATTTCCTATGATGTAAACTTATTCTTTTAACCCACTATTGATATAATGTTCTTGCAGAATGTATACAATTTAACCTTGTTTATTCACATGTTGATTTTTCTACCCCACTATCTGGTTTCAATCTGTACATTGTATTGTGATGTTTATTCTAAGCATCACCTCAAGTTTGTGTGTTAACCAAAATGTATTCCACCATTTGTTCTCTGTATTGTCAATAAAACAACTAGGCATTGCTGAGCAATGAAGAGAATATGGTGGGAAATCCTGGTCCAGAGGGGAGGAGAAAGAAGCAAGTGAGAGGGAGTCAGGAAGAGTGATGGGGAGGAGAGGACTTGGAACCACCAAGAGAGACAAACCGGGCCTAAGATATGAATAAAAGCAATTGTAATGTGGGAAATCTGAATAGGAGGAAGCTTTGTGGGTTTGGAGGTTTGGGATGGAGTATTCATTGCCCAGCATTGTGAGCTAGGTTAACTAAATGCATTCTAGTCTCTTTGTGGCAATTTGGGTATACACCTGGTTTAGGAATAACTGCTGTTTAACTGAAAGATAAATCAATAATAGATAATAATTACGATCAACAAACAACTATCACTACTGCTTCATAGGAATAAGTTTTTTTCAGAAGTTTAGTTCCAGATCAAGGTTGATTTATCTCTCATTTCTTATTTTTTTAAGGACACGAACAATAAATGTCGGGGTTGGGGATTTAGCTCAGCAGTTGAGTGCTTGCCTAGAAAGCGCAAAGCCCTGGGTTCAGTCCTCAGCTCTGGAAAACAAACAAACAAAAAAAAAAAACAATAAATGCCCAAACAACACATCCTTTTTCTTTTCAGTTTTGGAAATGAAACATGCACCCTGTTGTTGCTGTTCAAGTGTTCTACAACTCTACCACCTTGAACCTAGGACAGTCCTTCCTGAAGAACAGTATTAGAGAGTTATCCTTGGAGAATCTCAAGTTCTCCCTAGTCCTTTCTACCGTGGCTCTGCCCCTCCATCTGTATTCTCTCTCCTACTCTCTGAATATGGCTGTTAGTAACTTGAGAGGGTAGCTCTTACTCTATTTTTGAAAATATGCTTTTATTTGAAATAGAATGACATCACTTTCTTCCCTTTGTTTCCTCCCCCAAGTCTCTTTTTCAGGGATGTACACATGTAGACTGATATTCACGACTTCCTTCTGGAATAGTAAGCCAAAACAAACTCTTTCTTTTCTAAGTTGCTTTGTTCATGGTGTTTATCATAGCAAATAAATGTGTGGTACACATACACAGCATACCTCTTGTCATGTTTATGAGATGTTTTTAGAAAATTTTAACTGTGAGGAGAAGGTCCACCCTGAGTGTGGGTGGCACAATCCTGTAAGCTCAGATCCGGGACTGAATACAGAGCTTCCTGACTACAAATGTAATGTGATCAGCCACATCATGATTTTGCCATGAGTTCCTCACCATGACAGACTATGGTGGTTTGAAAAGGTTTGGTCCCCACTGAGTCATCTGTTTCAATGGTTGGTCATAGAGAGTGGCAATATTAGAAGATATGGTTTTAATGGAGGAGGTGTTACCTTGTTAGAGAAAGTACGTCATAGTAGAGGCAGAGCTTTGGGGTCTTATATATGCTCAAGCTTTGCCTCGTGTAGAGCATAATATCTTTCTAGCTGCATTCAGGTAAAGACATAGAACTCTTGGTTCCTTCAGTAACATGTCTACCTGTTTGTTGCAATGCTTCCAGCTATGATGATTAAGGACTAAACTTCTAAAACTGTAAGCCAGTCTTAAGTAAATGTTTTCTTTTGTAAGAGTTGCCTTGGTCATGGTGTCCCTTCACAGCAATAATATCCTAAAATAGAATTTTTTTCCAGGAACTGGGGCATTGCTGTAATAGTCCTGACCATGCTTTTCTTTGGAGAAATGTGGATTTGGGGACTTTGGCTTAGAAAAGCAGAGGGATGCTTTTTTAAGTAGAGCTTAAAGGGACATACTAGTAGAAACAAGGAAGACAGTGGTGCTGAGTGTGATTTGAACTGTGAGACCCTGGCTCAAGAGGTTTCAGAGGAGAAGAATTGTAGTATGTTCCCTAGAGATTGTTCTTGTGATATTTTGATGAAGAATGTGGATGCTTTTTACAAAGGTTAAGAGATACAGATTAATTGCATTGGCAAAGGAAATTTCAGAACACCCTAGTATAGACTTTATTCTGTGGTTCACTTTTATGAAAAGCATTTTGATTGAACCTGTCAAGCTGAGAAAAGAAAAATAGAAAATGTATGGTTCAAATACTAAAGGGGCTCCATGGAATGGAGCTAAATCCTGTGTTCAAGAAGATAAACAGACCAAATATATTAAATAGAATTAGGGAGTGGTGATCTTAGGGCAAGATTCTAACCAGCAAACTTCTATCTTGTGAAAAGAATGTTCTCTGAGAGAAATTGACACCTATTGTAAATTTACAATGTGTTTGCAATTGTATGAGGAATAGTTACATCATGTGAGGTATTATTATGGTCTGTTATTGTTTTCATTTGTACACAAACAGATATGACTTTTGTATCAAGTTGACAAGGGGTAGATTGTGATGGTTATTCTTAGTTGTCATCTTGTCTATATCTAGAATGAACTATATTCCAGAAATGGAGGACACACTTGTGACCCAGATCTTGAGGCAGCAAGACAACATACCTTTGATTTGGCTCTTGAGGCTGGAAGACACAGGCTTTTGATATGGGTCTTGAGGTGGGATGACACATGTTCTTGATCTAGATCAACACATACCTTTAATCCAGATTTTGAGGTATAGTGGCCATGCTTATAATGATCTTGTGATAAGTAACTGAAGAAAAGCTTAGGTCCAGGCATGGTGGTGCATGGCTTTAATCCTACCACTCATGAGACAGAGGCATGCAGATATCTGAGTTCAAGCTCAGCCTGTTCTACAGAACAGTTCCATGACAGCTAAGCTTAGGTAGCAAAGAAAACCAGGGAAACAAGAAAGCTGAAGATGTAATTTAAAGAGGGGGCCATGTTCCACCTCCAGCAAGCAGCAGAACTCAGCTGCTTTGCCCATGTGGCCCTGGCTTTAGAATCAAGGATGGAATTTTTCCATGAGACTAAGGAAAGCTACTGAGGCTAGGCATGTGGCAGGGGTGTTCCTGTATGTAGGCCCAGAAAGTCCATAGTGTGAAGTGGCCAAAGTTGTACCTTGTGCTGGCAGCTGGACTTGGTAATATGTAAGGGTCACCAGGTAGTACTGGTTTGGAAGGCATGAAAGGGTTATGGAGAATAGCTGGGTATTGGCACTGTGAGAGGCTAGGGAGGGCAATGGTGAAGATTAAGCCCTGGAAGGGACATGTGAAGAAGTTTAGGCTTGGCACCATGAAGAAAGCCTATGAGAAATTATTGGTAAAAGTATAGCCCAGTTTCAGAAGAGGACCCCATCATTTTAGAGATACTGGTACCATAGGATGGCCACCAAGAACAGCTGCAGCAGAAGCGATGTTCTAAAAGCTGTGAAGTTGAAGCCTGGATTTCCTTGGAGACCTCAAGAGGTTAGAGATGTCAAAGCCATGGGACACCTGCCATGGAAAGCTGCTTACACACAGTGGAACCAGCCAAGAGAATGAAGTATGTTGCAATTAATAAAAATGAAAGGTGTTAGAGATTTGAAGAGTACTTTCACATCACACATAGAGATGCAGAGTTTAGAGTTTGCCCAACTGGTTTTTGATCTCGCTTTGGTTCTATATTTTCTCACTGTGCTTCCTTTCCTAAATTTTGGAATGGTAAGGTATGTCCTGTGCCATGATATCTCGGAAATATGTGTTCTGTTTTCTGATACTGATTTTATAGGAGATTATAGTTAAGAGATTACATGAATCTCAAAGGAGAATCTGAATTTTGGGCTTTTAAATGTTGTTGAGACTGTAATAGACAATGGGGACTTTTGAAGTTGAACTAGATGTATTTTGCATTATGCTATGGCTACAAGGCCAGGGGGGCTAGGGAGTGGATTTGGTGGTTTTAATAGCATTGATCTCCGTATAGTCATCTCTTTGAATGCTTGGACACAGGGAGTGGCAATATTAGGAGGTGTAGCCTTATGGAGGAGGTGTAGCCTTGTTAAAAGGAGTGTATCACAGTATAGGTGGGGCTTTCAAATCTTATGTATGCTTACGCCCCTCCCAGCATGGAACAGAGTCTCCTCCTGGCTTCCTTCAGATCAAGCTGTTGAACTCTTGGCTCTTCCAGCACCATGTCTGCTGCAAGCTGCCATGCTTCCAGCCATAATGAAAATAGACTAAATGTCTGAAACTGTAAGCAAGCCCCTATTAAAAGTTGTTCTTTATAAGAGTTGCTTTGGTAATGGTACTTTTTCACAGCAATAGCACACTAAGTGTTTTATTTTTTTCATTGTTGTGATCAAATTACTGGCAAGAAACAACTTAAGGAAAGAAGGTTTTGTTTCAGATTACAGTTCCAGGAGGATCAGTTGATGTTGGTAGGGAAGCATGTCAGGAGCAGCAGGAGGTGGGTTGGCCACATTTTTTTAGCAGTATGGAAGTCTGATAGTGAACAGAAAGTGAGGCTAGACAGTAAAACTTCAAACCCTCCAACCCAGCAAGACTCTTAAAGGTTTTCCACAACCTTTCAAAGCCATACCACCAGCCTGGAACTAAGAATTTAAGCACACAAGGTGACAAGGAGCCTTTCTCACTCAGAACACATCAAATTGCACTTTCCTTTTAACTGTGGCCAAAGTAAAGCCTTCCTTCTATAAGTTTTTTTGTAAAAGTGATGAGGGCAAAAGCAAACAAATAACAAGCACAACTTCAATAATACAGAAAGCTGTTAATCAAACATGTGGCTATTTCTAAGATAGACATGGCAAAGTGGTTCATATCCTTAGGAACTCATTTGAGAAATAAATATGGAAGAGTTTGTCACCTAATAGAATGCTCTAATCATACCAGACCTTAATGTTCCAGTTTATTATAAGTTCAAAGGGCAAGAGAAAATGAAGATGGGGAACAATCCATGAAGTTTTATGGGTTAATAAGGACATTCTCAGAAACTGGACTAGAGGTTATTTGTGTTACAGTAAGATCTGGAGTGGGTAGGAACTCTACGAGGAGAGCAACAGAACCAGAAATTTGAACACAGGGGTCTTCCCGGAGACTCATGCTCCAACCAAGTACCAGGGACGGAGATAACCTAGAACCCCTGCACAGATGTAGCCCATGGCAGTTCAATGCCCAAGTGGGTTATATAGTAATGAGAAGAGAGACTGTCTCTGACATAAACTGATTGGCCTGCTCTTTGATCACCTCCCCTGAGGGGGGAGCAGCCTTACCAGGCCACAGAAGATGACAATGCAGCCACTCCTGATGAGAACTGATAGACTAAGATCAGAAGGAAGGAGAGGAGGACCTCCCCTATCAGTGGACTTGGGACATGTGTGAAAAAGGGGGTGGGAGGGTGGGTTCGGCAGGGGAGGAGGGTGGGGCTTATGGGGGGATACAAAATGAATAAAGTGTAATTAATAAAATAAAATTTAAAAAAAGAAAATGTTAACAACAACAAATGGCAATGTTCCTCCATGCCCTAAGAATGAGTAGGCTAAATCTAAAACTGATGGAATAATTTGTTTGATTGAGTAAATTTAAACAAAGTATACCATTCAGGCAATGCAGTGCTAGCGTTCACTGCTCTTATCCATGTATTTGTGAAGGAGAGTACAGTGATATGAAAATATTCAGTTTTGTGGAGAAGAAACATGAGTTCAGAAGCATCTGTCATTGTTATTAGAATTGAGATTTCCACAAAGTTGATAAGGTGAAGAAGTATGTGGCAGGAGGTCCAAAGAGGCTATTGCCTGAAGCTGAGAAAGAGAAGCCTAAGTTGTTGTAGAATTCTCAGTATGTTGGAAAAGTCAGGACCCCGGAACAAACACCACAAAAAGCTACAGGCACAGGATAAAGGTAATTCCTGTTCTTGGTTTCTCTGAGAATTAGTCTAATCATCTTTTTTGTAATCTGTGTCATTTCCTCCCATTTGCCCTCTTTATAATTCATTACTAGGGTTAGTGCTGTCAAGGGAGTCATGTTGCCTTACTTTAATCAGCTTCCTGTTTTTTATGCTGTGCTTGTCTACCTAGGATTAGGTCACTTCTGTCGACATCAGTGTCAATAAAAGTGATTCTTCTCTTAGGAATTTAACAGGCCTTGTTATAGGTATAGTTTAAGAGTCTTTGTCATCCAGGCAGGCCCTGTTTTCCAAGTGTGCTTGGTGATTCCATGCTCCTTAGGCTGATTTCAATGTTCAACACACTTCTCCTACTTGTATTTATCTCTTCAACTGGAATTTCTCCTCTTACCAGGGTCAAGAGAGCTTACTTTTTTCTTGCTACAAGTTACCTGTTTCTGTGGTGCTCTAGATGCCATTCGTAGGTGTCAGTGGAGAATTCCTTTTGTTTTCATTTAAAAAATAAATCCATCTATGTGTTAAATAACATGTCAGTTTCCATTCTATCTGTTGGTATACCTGGAAATTCTTTATAAAATTTCACTAGTGTTGGTATTTCTACAACACTTAGAGTAGATGACAACCTAGTTATGTAGTTGGTGCCAAATATTTTCTTTAAAGAAAGTAAAAATATTTTAAATAACTGAAAAAAGATCTCATCCAGTCAGGAGCTTGAGGTCACAGAATAACTAGATGAAAACTGCTAGCCTTAATCTCTGAATTGAATCTTAATGTCAATCTTCTTTAGCTTTTCTTCACTCTTCTGGGGGTTATTGTTATAGTTATCTTTACTCTACATCATTTACTCTATAGTATTGGAAACAATAAACATATGATGGGTCTGCCCAAGATTAAAATGTACTTAGAAATATCTGATTTTTTTTTAAGTAAGCTCACTCTCTCTAGGGTTAGCAGATGAAGGTGGCATGCAGAGCCAGAAGTTCAGTAGAAGCTATATCTCCAAGTCTCCTTTCTTGCGGGTGGTAATGCACACCTGTTAAACTAATGCTGCCTTTGGTGGCTCTGTAGTTGGCAGGTTGAATGATTGCTACATCAAAGTGTGTCAAAGCTGGTTAATGTGCTTACAGTGTTTTCTTCCTTTAGTTACCAGTTTGCTTCCAGGAAATAACAGGATGTTACCAAATTCAATCAATCAATAAATAAATGGAAAACATTTTCCTGAGAAGAAAAGTTATGTCTATCTGTAACACCCATTCATTGTAGGTGAACTGGATGGTTTTTCATTCTTCTCCTCTTAGTGACCATGATGGAATTAGGCAATGAAGAAAACCAACCATAAGTTGATAAATACAAATTAATATGACATTGCATGACTAAATCCTCCCTGTTTTCAGTGGAATTGGAGAAAGCAAGGACTAAGCATGGTCCTTGGTTGGATTATTGGTCTCTGCAGGCCCCCTGGGCCTTTCTGAATGAGGATTAATTAGGCATTATAAATACTTTAACAAGCATGGAAAAAACTTATATACAGCAGACAATGTTGCCACATTCACACAATGTTAAGAAGTTGGGTGTTGCTTGAAAAACAAAAACAAGTGCATCGGTTTTACCAAACTATCCAAACTTTGGTTCATTTAAGAGGCTTTCTCTGTCCTTTTAAGCAGCAGTAAGCATTGTCTACAGCACCACTTTCAGCATTTCTAGAATGGAACCCCTCAGCCACTTGCTAAATGCTGCTTTAAACACAGTAATATGCTAATTTTGCTTTTGAAAATGATGGTTACAGATACCTAACTTTTAAAAAATCAAAGAGATTATTAAATATAAAATATATTGGTATATAGACTAATCAAAATTAAGTAAGAGAAGAAAAAAAGAGTGGGTCAGGGTAGGAGGAAACAGACAAACAGAAAGAGAAAGAACAAAGAAGGAATAAAAGGAGACTAATATGAACTAAAGCAAAGGTCTAGATTTGATTCCACATGCCTTTCTTGAAGCTGTGTTGCTTGACTCCAAGTCATGGTTCTCTGGGGCAGACTCAGTATCAAAGTCTTGGCTTTGAACCCACAAGAAAGAAGGCTACCAGGACTGACCTGCTCTTCTATGTTTTTTAGGCACTTTCATTCTTTTCTGAAGTACAGGTTTCTACCCCAAAGCCCTTCAGACAATCAGTGATCTAGAAAGCCTACCAATAATGAAAATGCAGAAGCAACTTCATTGAGAGCAGAGAATTGCAGGCTGTGCTAGAAGGAAAGTGCGATTGGCACATATATACATGCATGAAAAAAAAATATTCTAGATGGAAAATCCCCAAACTTGAGCTGCTGTTAAGTTTCAGCAGTTAATTAAATTCATCACTTGTGAAAAAATCCAATAATGTTTTCCTTTCAGATCCTCAATTTTCACTTTCCAAAGTACTTTAATGAAAATCAGTTTTGTATAAAGGAGAGATTAGCATGGAAATAAAAAAATGAAAATGAATGCCTTGGAAGAAAGGCACTGAGAGAACAAAATGCCATTATTTCTCCATTGTTCCTGCTTTATTCCTTGGGGCAAAATAAGTTTAAGTTTCTAGAAAGCTAATCTTTTCTCAAACTTAATAACTTTTTTTATTTTTTTAAAGTATAAAAGGTCAACTACAATAAACTTATGAGGGAAAACATAAGCATCATTGGTAAAGAATCAGGAAGCAAGGGGTTCTTAACACATTTCTGCTACCATTTTTAATTTTTTTCTCATTTATTTATTTTATTCACTTTACATCCTTGTAGCCTTTTCCTTCTTTTTCTTCCAGTCCCACCCTCTCCCCCTCTCCCCACCCCCTCACTTTTTCCTCAGAAAAGGGGAGCTCCCCTTCCCATCCACCCTAGCTCATATGCTACCAATTTCAAGACAAGGCACATCCTTTGGGCTGTTTTACTTTCACTGTTATATGCTTGTGGCATCAGCTGCCCTCTTTTACAAATTTGTAGCAAGGATCAAAAGCATGGGAAGCTTGCACAGGAAAGATTAAAAACTGTCCACTAAAACTCAGAATACATTTGGAAGCTCTTTGATTAGGTAATCATAGAAAATACAAAATAATTTAACTAGCCAAACTTATGCATTGACCTTTTTGAGGCAATATATTTGTAACATATTTTTGGGTCTTTATAAAACAACTGTTTACAAACAAAATTGCTTTATGGTATTCATACCCAGATTTACGACCTTGTTAATCAACATATCCTGGAGGAACATCATTACCCAAAGCTTGTTAAGCATGCTGGAAAGAGAGCTTGTTGATGATCTTCCATAGGACTGGAGAGTGGTTCCCAGCATCCATGTCAGGCATCTCATAAGCTCCTGTAACTCTACCTCCAGAGAATACAGCACACTCTTCTGACCCTTGTAGCCACCTGCTTGCAACACACACAAATCCACAAAACAACAACCAAATTCAATGAACTGAATGTGTGTTAACTTTTTTCTTTTTGTGTCAAACTACAGTGAAAGACTGCCACGTGGACATTTCCAGGCATTTTAAAAATTGGCTTTAGAGCATTTACTACCACAAAGGAAGTCCTGTGCAGGTATCATATTTCTCTAGGTTCTTCTTCAGCTGTTGTGTATCTATAAAATGAAGACATGTACAGTGGACTTCCCAAAAGGTTTTACAGAAACAAGTGTCAACAGCTGCTCAATTTACTAGCCCTGCCAGTTCATTTACTCTGAAGGAAAAAGGCAAGCAGATGCCACAATTATTGGTTTCCACGAAGGCATTGATTATGCCAACGCAAAAGCAATTAGATATAGCTACAACAAACAAGCCTTTAAAGTGGTTCAATAACAGTAATTCTACATACTACTGTCATTTATCCATTGGCAGAGAAAGCAGCTCTCCAATTTTGTTTGGATGAATTCAAACAAAACAGTTCTAACCAACTGCCTAATAGGAGAAAATTGTCACTAAATAGCAGCCGGACAGAAGTTTCTATGCAGGTTATTTGTGGTAAAATATGTGAACATTTCACTGTTTTCCTTCTCAAATTCTTGCTTTAAGCCTTTAAAAGATATTGTCTCATATTTTATTATATTTTCATAGCTTATTTAATGTTCACAATATAGGAAAAGAATCTCTGCTTTCTGTCTTCCACAGTTTGGTTGGCCTCAACATGCTAATATGATTACTAGGTGGGCATTACAACAAAAGTGTAGCCCTCCTGGATTCATGTTCCCTTCTGAAAGGTGCATTTTTCTATATAGCCTCTTCAACACCTTCTCATGTGCTTCATTTGTTCTCTTAGTTCAGTGACCCTTAGAATAAGGCCAGCAAATCAAAACCTTAATTGGCAATTAATATGGAGGGTGTTTCTGGTATGTTCTTTAAAAAAATAATTTATTCTTCCCTCCTGACTGCAGTTTTTCCTTCCTCAATACCTACAGGCCCCACCCACCCCGAGTTTTCTCTTTCTCTATTTACCTTTATAAAAGAGCAGACCTTCAAGGGATATCAATGAAACATAGCATAACAAGATACAATAAAACTAGGTACATATCCTCATATCAAGGCTGGGTGAGACAATCCATTAGGAGGAAAAGGGCCCTAAGAACACGTAAAAGACATCACTCTCTAACTGTTAGGAGTCCCACAAAAACACCAAACTAATAACCACAACCACACAAAGGAGCCATGATTGCTGATTCAGTCTCTGTTAGCCCCAATGAGCCCTACTTAGTTGATTCTATGGGCCATGTTATCTTGATGTCCTCAACCTGTCTGGTTCCTACAATTTCCCCTCCTCCTCTTGTTTCAGATTCCCCAAGCACTGAGGGGAGAGACCTAATGGAGACTTGCAATCTCTCTCCACCTAATGTGTGGCTGGAGGTCCTTAGATTTGCTCCCATCAGCTGTTGGGGGAAGCCTCTCTGATGATGATTGAGCTAGGAACCATCTGAGTATAGCAGAGCTGATATATTCTAAAACTGGAGAATCATTCTGGGATAGCTCACTGCTTCTCAGTACTAACTACATATTTGAAATGTGGGATTAAAAAATACCAATGTCAAAATCTCATTAATTGCCCTGAGATTGGCCTGTGTATTAATATTTAAAATCTTCCCAGATAATTCCAATATGAACCTCAATTGAGATATGCTAGTAGCCTTCATCTCTCTTGATTATTCCCATGAAATTTTATGCACACTTTTAAAATATTACATAAAGAATATAGAATAACACTGAATAAGATAGACCATGCCCAGAAAGACAAATAATACATGTACTCTCTTATTTGTAGCTCCTTGTTCCAAGTTTTCTGATATGAGTATATAAGCTGGAATAAGTGCAGAGACCAGAAAATCAAATTGGTGAAGCACTAGGTGAAGGAATATCAGGATAGATGTCATATGAAGACACAAAATGGAAAATGGGGCTTGAACTGAAGGTTCAGTAGGGACGGCTAATGAAGTCATAATCCTTAAAGGAGAACCTACTGCTTCTTTCCTAAACTAGTATAATTCCTAAATACATTTTAAATACTTATCTGTATGCCCCTTTATAAATGTATATTCTATGCTCACGGATAAGTGGAGCTCTTAACCATCATTAGAGAAGTTTTTTTCCCCCAGAATATATGGATAAATAAATACAGAAACCACAAGTGATCAAAATGCAAAGATCAACTGGCTGCCTAGCCACAATTAATACACGAACAACACAATTCTCACACCTAAAGAATATTACAGAAGGGATCAAAATACTGTAAGAGCCAGAGGACCAGGGCATATGCTGTAAGATTTCAACACATTGTCAAATCCCATCAGGTTGACATACAAGCCACCCAGAAAAAGCGTCTCTAGTCTTCCCCTCTTTATATTTGTCCTTGAAGGCTCCTAGAACTCTAAGCCCTTGGTATCTTCCTTATGAAAAGTTGTTTTTTTCTTAATATATTTTATGAAATTACAGTTCACTGCTAAACTGCTGAAGTTTTTAAATCCCAAAAGGCTTACTTTTGAATTCTCTTCCTTATTTCATTCTATTTCAAAGAAGTTTTGGTGTGTTTCTTGGCTTTGAGTACAACCCAACTATAAACTTCAAGGCCATTCCAGTTTGTTCTAAGTTTCCTAGCTTCTATGCTCTCTTACAACTCTCAGAAACATCTTCATGTCACAGGGATATGCCTGAATTCTCACCTAAAACCTCCTCGGATTTAGCAAATACTCTCCCTTTCTTTACATCCGCATGTTCTTCAGAATAGCATATATAGTGAATTCAAATTGCAAAGCCCGTCTAAACTTGACCCACTCCTGGTCTCCACCATTGCTACCTCAGCCTAAATCATGCTAACTTCCTATCTACAATATCGCTTTTAATCTCATTTCCTAGTTTTGCTTTACACCACTCTATTCTCTACTGAGCTATGAGTAGAATAATTTGAAAACCAGTTAAATCATTAATTGTACAACTAAAAACTCATTATTTTCTCATTTCATTTACATATATTCTGCATGATTGTGTTCTGGTATTTATTCAACTCTCCAAGCTCTTGTTCTCTACCTCTATACCCACTGTTATTTACTTTGGTCCACTCTGTCATCTTTCATATATACACTATGTGACACCCTGCTGTCTTCTACTGTACTATGTAGAAACTTCCTCAGAGGTTAAAACCTTCTACCTCAAGGGAAGCTTGTTAAGACACAAGATGCTTAGAAGGTAAAAACAGCAGGAAGTTCTAAAGGGAAGCAAAATGTTCTACATTCAGGGAAGCTCATTAGCTTAAGAAGCAAACAACTAAAAGATTCAGAAAATCCATGAAGGTAACCATATTTACTAGATCCCGTTTTCCCTAAGCACTTATAGACAGGGACTGGGGTGAAAAAATTCTTAGATCAGGTAAGCAGACTAGAAGAGGATCAAATTAGCTGATCTAAATTGAAATGAAAATCTCCAACTTGTTGAGCTGACCAGGTTGTTCAGTACACTCCAGATTCTCATTTCTCACCCATGATGGTCTTTGGGGAGGTTGCTAACTTTGAGTCATTCTTACTTCTGTAAGTAATACACTCAAGTTTCTGAAAAGAAACCAAATAAAACACAATGACTGAACTAGTCGGACTTTATTGGTACCTAGCTTCGGAATGGCATTGGGTAGATATCTGGTGTGAACAAACATTTATTCATCAATAGTGTCAGACAACACATAGCTGGGTGCTTTTAAAACTAGTAGATTTCAACTTAATATTTTACTACAACAAAATCTTTCATCGTCAATCTACTTTAAGAAACGGTTATTTAGTCCTTTGCCATAACAAAACCCTTTCATTATGGAATTCAAAACTTCAAGTGCAAAAAGGTATTCAGTTGCCTATATTGTTTCTTAGACTATAGATCATGGCTATATAATTTATTGTTATTTTAAATTTCTGTCAAATAACACATCCAGGCAATATTTAAAAAAAAAAAAAAAAAAAAAAAAACATTAGTCATGGCTTTATAATGTAGCCCAGGCTGTCTTGGAATCTACTCTTTAGCCCAAGCTAGGCTTAAAATCAAAACTCCCCTGCCTATGGTTCTTACATACTGAGATTTACAACTATATGATCACCACACAGACATTTTTTATGTATGAATTTTATCTCTGAATTATCTTTAAGTAGCAAGTACCTTTTAACATAGATAACGAATTGAAAATATTTGTTACTTGTTCCTGAACAAAATACTTTAAATTAAGTACTTTACTCTTCAGAATTTAACCATTTTAAAATATATGAAAAAAATCTGAAATCAACAATGCACACATTTCTATACTTTGGAGTATCATGGTGGATATATCTAATTTCCAGGTTCTCAGTGTTCTCTGGTAAGAGGTCCTGATTTAAAACTGTGTGTGATTTCTCTTTAAAAACAGCCCAGAAGCAGCTGAAAAAAATGACTCAGAGGTTGAGAGCACTTCTTGTGCTTCCAGAAAACCAGAGTTCAGTTCTTAGCAGTCACTGAAGGTGGGACACAACAACGTATATGTCCATCTCCAGGGCATCTGGCACCTCTGGCTTCTACAGGCAGTCTGCACCCATGTGCACATGCATACATCTATATACACAAATTAAAAACAATAAAAAATAAATTTTAAAAAGTAATACAAGATACACATATCCACAACACATTTATTTGAAACAAGCTAAAACAAAGAATAAAATAGGTTTTGCTACAATATATGGGCATCTGTTCTTTGTTAAGGGCACAGTTATATCTAATTTTCTCCCTTTGCTATTGTGTATTACTCTGACTTTATATTCACCTTAAGTATTTTATGTTTTAGCACAATGCATTTTAATTAAATTCTGTTTTGCTTTGTCTTTTTTTTGTTAATTACACTTTATTCACTTTGTATCCCCCATAAGCCCCTCCCTCCTCTCCTCCCATCTCTCCCTCCCTCTCCCTTCTTCACTCATGCCCCTCCCCAAATCCACTGATAGGGGAGGTCCTCTTCTCCTTCCTTCTGATCTTAGTCTATGAGATCACATCAGGAGTGGCTGCATTGTCATCTTCTGTGGCCTGGTAATGCTGCTCCCCCCTCAGGGGGAGGTGATCAAAGAGCAGGCCAATCAGATTATATCAGAGGCAGTCCCTCTTCCCATTACTATGGAACCCACTTGGGCATCGAACTGCCATGTGCTACTGCTGTGCAGGGTTTCTAGGTTATCTCCATGAACAGTCCTTGGTTGGAGTATAAGTCTCTGGAAAGTCCCCTGTGTTCAAGTTTTCTGGTTCTGTTGCTCTCCTTGTGGGGTTCCCGTCCTCTCCAGCTCTTACTATTTCCCACCTCTTACATAAGATTCCATGCACTCTGCCCAACAGTTGGCCAAAACTCTCAGCATCTGCTTTGATAGTCTGCAGGGCCTCTGTGGCAGGTTCCTAGGTTGTTTCCTGTATTCTTATTCTTCTGATGTCTATCCTCTTTGCCTTTCCAGATGGAGATTGAGCGTTTTAGTCAGGGTCCCTTTTCTTGATTAGTTTCTTTAGATGTACAGATTTTACTAGGTTTATCCTATGTTATATGTCTAATATAAGTGAGTGTATACCATGTGTGTCTTTCTGATTCTGGGACAACTCACTCAGGGTGATCCTTTCCAGGTCCCACCATTTACCTGCAAATTTCATGATTTCCTTATTTTTCATTGCTGAGTAATATTCCATTGTGTAGATGTACCCCAATTTTTCCATCCATTCTTCAGTTGAGGGGCATCTGTGTATTTTCTAGCTTCTGGCTATTCCAAATGAAGCTGCTACAAACATGGTTGAACAAATGCCCTTATTGTGTACTTGAGCCTCTTTTGAATATATGCCTAGGAGTGGTATGGCTGGATCTTGAGTAAGCGCTATTCCTAGTTGTGTGAGAAAGCACCAGATTGATTTCCAGAGTGGTTGTACAAGTTTACATTCCCACTAGCAGTGGAGGAGGGTTCCTCTTTCTCCACAACCTCTCCAGCATGTGTTGTCCCTTGAGTTTTTCATCTTGACCATTCTGATGCTGATGCATGTAAGGTGAAATCTCAGGGTCGCTTTGTCAAATTTTTACTTTTCTCATACTATCATGTTGTGAGAATACAAGAAAAAAAATTTAAAAATGACAAACACAACAGAAAAAAAAAAACAACAGAAAACCTGTAATAATGTAACAGTAGTAGGATCCTGAACACATCATCTGTGTCAATGTGGTTTTCTCTGCTTGAACAAAATTGAAACACATAGATTTCCTTCTCAATAAAGTATTCCAGAAATTGCTCTACTTTCATCTTATGGAAAACTTACTTACAGTGAGATTCTGTATCAAGGTAGATTTTCCTCATTCACATTTTTGTCCTGAGAAAATATAGCGCACTTCAAGTCTTGCTATCAGGTTTGTTAGCATGTAATTTTTTTTTTTCAGACAGAGTCTTTTGGCATATGTTTCAAAGTGTAATCTTAATGGCTGGAGTAATGCCTGCCGTAGGAGCTGCTTCTGTTCTAATAGAAACAGGGAATGTTGTGGGGATAGAATGCTCCTATGCTCAGTATTAGGTCACACTCCATGTTACAGTGACATCTTCCCTTATGTTGAGTGTTCTCCAACTTGATAACCAGGATCGAGGCTATGGGACATTTTTACAAACAAATGGACAATCTACAAAGCTAAAAGAAAGATATAGGATTGCTCATTTAGTGTCTTTTTTTTAGACACTTCTTTTTCTTTAAATATTTTTTATTTATTTAACTTTATTTTATGTGCATTAGTGTGAAGGTGTCAGACCCCTTGGAACTACAGACAGTTGTGAACTGCCATGTGGGTGCCAGGAATTGAACCCGTGTCCTTTTGAAGAGCAGGCAGTGCACTGAGAGATCTCTCCAGCCCCCCATTTAGAATCATTTTAATATACACTTAAGACATGTTTTCATTACATTTCAAAACTTCAAACAATTTACCTTAAAAAGCGCTAAATTTCTGAATACTGCTTTAACCCCTCCAGATTCCATTCTCTATATGCAAACCTTTGAATTTTCACAGACATTCTATGAAAAAGAGAAACATGTGTCCATTGCAGGATGGGTTAATAATTGTTGGACATGTGTCTTTTTTATATGAATGTTGACTAACTGAAAACCTGAACACTTTAGAAAACTGAGTGGCCATTGGGAATCATCATGAATGGAGCAGACCAGAGAGCTTAATCCAATTACACTGCAGCAGTCAAGCACACGTCCTTCACATTTACTCATCACTCTTCCCGGGAAAGAACAAGGCATTGCCATACATTGTCATTGAGCTCATACACCCGAAAGCATATTGCATTTTATGAAAAAAATTGTGAGGGACAAATTGTTTAGCAAGGTATGAAAATTCAAGAACAAAAGCAGTGATGTTGGGTCACTTTGTTGACACCATTTTCAAAACAGAGAACTCTACCAGTGGTAGGTAACAACAATCAAAATGTTTCAACCTATTTGGACACAGCTGTCAGGAAATTTATCACAAATATGTCAACAAAAGTGACAGGTCAAAGAAATAAATAGTATAAATTTAAAGGGGGATGTAGAATATATAACTTTTCTGTAGAGAGTTTGGTTTTAAAAATAAAATGGGAAAAATAATATAAGCTGAATACAGAAACCATTCATTACACCTAAAATCTTGAACACAACCATAATATTCCTAAACAAGTTGACTTTTTCCCAAACTATGTCTGTTCTACATCTTATCTAAAATGTGGTGATGATTTATGCTTAATAAAAATTAAGCATAGAGACATTTTAGACAAAGATTCACTGTATTGTCAATGCTGGTCTCAAACCACTGGACAAAAACTTGTAGTTCAATTTTTCTAGTAGCTGGGACTAGCAGCTTATATGCTCTTATTTAAATTTAGAATTAATCATATAAAAATTTCTTCTTTAAAATACTGTGAGGCTTCTGCTGTGAAATGGTCCAAGGAAGGATGCCTGCACATGAATACATGGGGTTGGTTTGGTCCTAGTCTTGGGCTGATAGCAGTGCTGGGCTTCTTTGTCATAAGAATCTGATGCTGGGAACCCATGGCATGAGGTGGAATCACAGTTAATCACACTGTTACCTGTGAAGCACTGTAATGGAGTGCCAAGCAAAGCATGAACCTTGACAGCCCAAGTGACAGCAACCTTTGATCAAGGTGGCTGTAATGACAGCTCTGAGGATTGTGTATGGAACAAGCTTTTTCTTAGTGTAAGTCGTTGACTGAGGACCAGAGCTACCACGAGAACTACAAAAATGCATATACTTTGTATTACCGGGATGCTGCTGCTGAAAGGCAACAGTGTTTAATTGCAGAAGATATTAAATTATAACACCCATTAGGATCTCAGTACAACTAGAATCTCCTGTGAAATTTAAGTCATCAGCTGGTAGGACTGATCTCTTGCCACTTGGAGCAAGGTGTGTTCATTCTACTGTGTCGTGAATGACACACAGTTTAGAAGTTTCATGTTTTGAGCAAGAGATTCCAGAAAATATCATGATCAGATCTGACCCATTCTCCTTTCAGGAAATATTAACTATTTTAAATTTCTTTATCATTTACAAATTACTTATTTTTGAAATTGCCAAAGAAATTCATATGTGATTAGATATTTGGGGGGGGTACTTAAAGTAAATGTAACAAATTTAGCACACCCCTAGAATTCCAGAGTGCCTACAAAACAAAGATGTTTAGTGGCTGGAAAGACAAATTAGTTGCTAGGCACACAAACTGTAGTGTCTTGTGTAGGATGAGGCCTCCTACATTTTCCTCTGTCTGTTTTGGCAGACGTATTGTTATTGTCCTTGTTCAGCTCAGATTTAGGCAGCTATGACTTTATGTTGTAGCTTCTGACATTACTAAGTGTTGCTCCATAAGGAAAAGCACAAAGTTTGTGTTTCCAATACCAATTGACAAAAGCATATCTAAAAACAATATTGTAACATTATATAGACTGGGCAAATTAAATTTAGGGGAAGATAGATAGATAGATAGATAGATAGATAGATAGATAGATATTAATACAAAAGAGGCCATGAATTTGAAAAAGAACAAAGAAGAGTACATGGGATAAATTAGAGGGATGAAAAGAAATGGGAAAATGATGTAGTTATATTATAATCCCCCCCAAAAAAGAAAGAAATGCAGGTTTCCAAAAGCATGTACTGCTATGGCAGAGGACCTTAGTTTGACTTTAAGCATGTGTTGCCTATGTCTCACAACCTTCTAGTTCCATCTTCAGGCATTCAAGGTCATCTCTTGCTTTGCTTCTCTGGGCATTGCACTCATATGCACATACTACCCCTACCTTTACACTCATGGGAATGCATAGTAAAATAGTAACAAATCTTCAAATAATGTTTAGGGCTTGGGATATGTCTCAGTGGTGGAATGTTTTCCTAGCATGTGTAATACTCTGAGAGCAGAAGAAGAGCGAATGAGTAAAGGATTTGGTGTTGAAGTACTCACTGATAAAAAGACAAAATATGCCAAGAGGTTATGGAAGACAAAATATTGAGAAAGTATATTAAAATAAAAATCTAGAGTCTGGAGAGATGGCTCAGTGGTTAGGGGTACTTGCTTCTCTTTTAGAAGACCTGAGTTCAATTCCCAATACCACAACAGTCTGTGGTTCCAGTTCCAAGGAATAAAAATATCTCTGGCCTTACACACACACACACACACACACACACACACACATATACACACACACACTATTACAAAAAAATAAAGAAAGAAACATTGTGAATGGAATATAATGAAAGTATAACTAGTCTGTCTACCAATATTTTGAAATTTTTATATCATTTCAGGATAAAATCATGTTCTGCTTGGCTCACTGCTTGACTTATGAAGAATAAAAAGTTCTCATCACTTTACATCACCATTACAGCCCTGCAGGAATGGAAGCTTAGCTCAGTAACAGCTGATGAGAACAGTGTCCACCTGCACCCTCACTCCTGTACAGGTGTTGCAGGACTCTAATTTCTCCAGTGGGCCTGCCAAATACCTTTCTCTCACAATCCTCTTATTAATTCTTGGTAATTTTTGTGAAGTTGTGTTTATTTTGGGATGGGGAGTCAGTAAGAAGTCCAAATGTCACACCCTGTAAGAGTTCTTTACACACACTTCAATACTTGTATCTATTGTTACATCTGGTACTTTGGCTGGAATATAAAAAATGCTTTATACATACTAAAATATTCATTTACTGCATGACTTTATATAGTAAAATATTTTTACTTAATACTTTATTTTTTATAGTTTTTATTGTTTGCTATTATTAGTTACATTTTATTAACTCTGTATCCCAGCTGTATCCTGCTCCCTTATTCCCTCCCAATTCCACCCTCCCTTCCTCAGCTTCTCCCTGCCCCTTTCCAAGTCCACAGAATGGGGAGGACCTCCTCCCTTTTCGTCTGGCCCTGTTTTATCAGGAATCTGTTTTATCAGTCCTCCTCTGTGGCCCAGCAGAACTGCTCCTCCCAAATTAAACAATTAAAATAAATGTGAGAGTTACGAAGAGCACTGGAATTCTTAGCTTTTCCTTGAGAAGAATCTGTTGAATAACTGATGTACTTGCTCTTTTGCCTGTTTACCTGTTATGAAACCTTCTATCTGTGGTCATGCTACAATTAAATGTGAAAAGGGGGACTTAGTTCCATTCCAGTTTGTATCCCCTTGATTTCCTTCAATTGTCTTATTGCTGTAGCAAGGATTTCCAGAACTATGTTGAAGAGATATGGAGAGAGTGGGCAGCCTGGCCTTGACCTTGACTTCAGTGGGATTGCTTTAAGTTTCTCTCCATTTCGTTTGATGTTGGATATAGGGTATTTTTATACCTATATACTATCTTTAGATATGTGCCTTGTATCCCTGATCTCTCCAATACTTTAAACATGAATGGATGTTGGATTTTGTCAAATGTTTTTCAGCATCTAGGGAGATTATCATGTGTTTTATTTTTTCTTTCAGTTTGTTAATATGGTGGATCACATTGATGGATTTCCGTATATTTTACCAACCCTGCATACCTGGGATGAAGCCAACTTGGTCATACTGGATGATATCTTTGATGTGTTCTTGTATTCGGTTTGCAAGTATTTTGTTGAATATTTTTACATCAATGTTCATAAAGGAGATTGGCCTGAAATTCTCTTTCTTTGTTGGGTCTTTGTGAGGTTTAGGTACCAAGGTGACTGTGGCTTCATACAATGGGTTTGGTAGTGTTCCTTCCATTTCTATTTTGTGGAATAGTTTGAAGAGAACTGGAGTTAGCTCTTCTTTAAAAGTATGGTAGAATTCTTCACTGAAACCATCTGGTCCTGGGCTTTTTTTGGATGGGAGACTTTTGATGACTGCTTTTATTTCCTTAGGGGATACAGGACTATTTGATTGATTTTCCTGGTCTTGATTCAGCTTTGGTAAGTGGAATCAATCAAGAAAATTGTCCATTTCATTTAGATTTTCAAATTTTGTGGCATATAGACTTTTGAAGTAAGTCTTAATGATGGTTTGGATTTTCTCAGTGTTTGTAGTTATGTTCCCCTTTTCATTTCTGATTTTGTTGATTTGGATAGTGTCTCTTTGCCGTTTAGTTAGTTTGGCTAAGGGTTTGTCTATCTTGTTAATTTTCTCAAAGAACCAGCTCTTGGTTTCATTAATTCTTTGAATTGTTTTATTTGTTTCTAATTTATTGATTTCAGCCCTGAGTTTGATTATTTCCAGCCATCTTCTCCTCTTTGGTGTGTCTGCTTTTTTTTTTTTTCTAGGTCATTTAGGTGAGCCATTAAGTTGCTGGCATGAGAGGTTTCGAATTTCTTCCTGTAGGCACTTACCCTATGAACTTTCCTCTTAGCATGCTTTCATTGTGTTCCATTAGTTTGGGAAAGTTGTGCCTTCATTTTCATTGAATTAGCATCTTCAACAAATGGTGCTAGTCTAACTAGATGTCTACAGGTAGAAAAATGCAAATAGATCCATACTTATCATCCTGCACAAAACTAAAGTCCAAGTGGATCAAAGATCTCAACATAAAACCAGACACATTATATCGGTTAGAAAAACAAGCAGGGACGACCCTGTAACTCATTGGTATAAGAGACAACTTCCTGAACATAATACCAAAAGCAGAAGCTCCAAGAGCAACAATCAATAAATGGGACGTCATGAAACTGAAATGCTTCTGTAAAGCAAAGGACACTGTCATCAAAACAAAATGAATGCCTACAGATTGGGAAAGAATCTTCACCAACCCTTTATCTGACAGAGGGCTAATATCCAGTATATATAACAAACTCAAAAAATTAAACAGCAACAAATCAAGTAATCCAATTAAAAAAATGGGAACAGAGCTAAACAGAGAATTCTTGATAGAGGAATATCAACTGGCAGAGAAACACTTAAAGAAATGCTCAACCTCATTAGCATCAGGGAAATGCAAAACAAAACCACCCTGAGATTTCACCTTACACCAACACAATGGCCAAGATCAAAAACTCAAGTGATAACGCATGCTGGAGAAGTTGTGGAGAAAGGGAAACCCTCCTCCACTGCTGGTGGGAATGTAAACTTGTACACCCACTCTGGAAATCCATCTGGCACTTTCAGACAACTAGGAATAGCACTTCCTCAAGAGACAGCCATACCACTCCTAGGCATATATCCAAAATAGGCTCAAGTACACAATAAGGACATTTGCTCAGCCATATTTGTAGCAGCTTTATTTGTAATAGCCTGAAGCTGGAAGCAACCCAGATGCCCTTCAACTAAAGAATAGATACAGAAATTGCGGTACTTCTACACAATGGAATATCACTCAGCAATGAAAAAAAAAAAAGAAAGAAAGAAAGAAAGAAAGAAAGAAAGAAAGAAAGAAAGAAACCATGAAATTTGCAGGTAAATGGTGGGAACTGGAAAGGATCATCCTGAGTGAGCTATCCCAGAAGCAGAAAGACACACATGGTATATATTCACATATATAGACATATACATATAATATAGGATAAACCTACTAAAATCTGTACACATAAAGAAACTAATCAAGAGGGAGGACTCTGGCTAAAATGCTCAATCCCCATCCCGAAAGGCAAAGAGAATGGACATGAGAAGAAGAAGAAGAAGAAGAAGAAGAAGAAGAAGAAGAAGAAGAAGAAGAAGAAGAAGAAGAAGAAGAAGAAGAA